>NW_025765539.1:0-149179 GCF_003918875.1 Haliotis rubra | reverse complement strand
CTCTGGATATGTAGCGCTATACAAATGTCTAATTTGATTTGATTTGATTTGATATACCCGTCAGAAACCCATCCCCCACCCCACCCTACTTTATATTTATACATATCAAAACCTCAAAAGATATTTGCGAAAAGACATGATACAGAGGACAGTTTATATCGATTATATATCAGGACGAATATTATTTTCGTCATTTGGTTAAGATTTGTCAATTCTTTCTTGGGTTATCGCGCTAACAATCTTAATATTGGCAAAACCCTCAGATTTCTGCTGTGACCTTGAAAATTATCTCAAGGTCACTCCATTTCACTTGTGTCGGTGAATCTCGCCAATATACCTTGGTATCAAATTTGAACAAAATCCATCATTTCTTTGTTGAGTTATCGCCCTAACAAGCTTATTTGATGTATGAAATGCAACGAAAAACTAACACCTGCGTATTTACGACTGATTAAATCTGTTATTACAATTTACGTAAATATTTATAACATTTTACCGCAACGAAAAGTATTACAATTTACGTCAATTTTTATTACAATTTGCGTATTACAATTTACGTCAATTTTTATTACAATTTACGTTTTTATTACAATTTACGTCAAGTTTATTACAATTTGCTGCAAGTATTACAATTTGCGTTGTTATTACAATTTACGTCGTAACAGGCCTTGTACCAAAGGGCCGCCTCATCCAAACACTTTCTTTTACATGACGGGATCCTAACAGTTTCCTCTAAAGAGAATGTTCTTCTGGAAAGAGTTCTAGGTCTTCTGACCGTACACTAACTAAATGCTCCCTACCGGAACTCGCTAACCGAATGGTCATCCTTTTGAGTACTGTCCCTCAGGTCGAGAGAATACCCTTAAAAGTACCAGCCTTAAAAGTATTCCTGATATAATTCTGGGAGGATATTACTCAGCCAAAGCAGGAGTAACAACACATGATGGGATCCTTTGTCAAGACTTTCAGAATTTTGTCAACTGATAGGTTCATGATCATCCACACCTCGCCAAACCATACCCAAAATTATGTTTACATCTTTAACCGGTAGGATTTATACCCAGCCATAACCATCCATGCTTCAAATGCACTAAATTACTGACACATAAGCTCTGAGTTGGATGATGAGTACTCAGGAAGAGCAGAAACACCATCCATAGTCAGAGACAATGAATGCTCCCTGAGGTGTACACGGCAGGCCTAACAGCTCTGATCAATTTGTCTGTTATTATCAATCTCCAAGTCATTTATGATCACAAATGAAAGGATATTGCGTGATGATATGCCCCATCGCATTATCGTGTGCTCTGTGCTCTTCACACTGCATCTATATCTTGCTTCACTCTTGATATGCAACAAAGATGCATTTACAAATGCCATTATGCACTTGGAAGATTTCTTGCCGCATGAAAACAAATGTGTTTACAATTACGACACTCGTCACAGTGTGCTCACTGAAGCGCGACAAGCTGGGTGCACGGCTACTGACCTCATGCACCAAGGTTTTCGCTCATATACTACGATCATGCAAATGAAGATCATTCATTCCAATGACGTTGAAGTAAATCCTGGCCCTATCACTATGAAAGACCTGAACAGTCTTAAATCCTCAATACTTGCTGAGGTTAGAGACTTTCGATCATCATTGATGAGAGAAATAGATGGTGTAAAGGATCAGTTAACAGACGTGCATAGGAAATGCTCTTCACTAGAGAAAACTGTTGACAATATTTGTAAGGATATGGTTGCTATAAAACATGACCAGGAGATAATGTATAGCGATATTGATGCCCTGCGAGAACATGTGGATAAGCTTGAAGATGGCCTAGTCGAACAATCAAACTCACTAGAAAGGCTCGAAATGTTCAGCCGTAGGGACAACGTGCTATTCTAAGGTGTCACAGAGCAAGTAGAAAGCCCCCACGAAGATTGCAGAAATACCATATCATCTCTTCTCAGTAACAGTGTACCAGACAAGGCGTGGTTAGAAAGAGATATAGTGAGAGCTCACCGTATAGGTCAGAAGAGCTCAGCAACTGCTGACAAACCCAGACCTATTATTGCTAAATTTGCGTGCACTGAGGATAAGATTCATGTGCTCGGCAAACGTCAATTCTTTAAAAGCAACAATATTGGTATATCAAATGACCTTACACAAAATCAGAGATCAACTATCGCTGATAAGTGCAGTTGTGGTTTGATTGCCTTCTACAAAAATGGTAGACTGATCACAAGACTGACGAATGAGAATGAATCCACAAGCACCAGAACCATTGTCCCGGTCCGCAGAAAAACGGCTGCAAGGGCAAGGTCACGGGCTACCCGACAAGAGTCTGCACCCTCACGTGACAGCAGTCGAGAGGATGAAGCACAGGCTCAACCTACGGGGACTCCTGATGAATAGGGGTGTGGCAAAGGCCCGCAGCAACCTACATCAACAGCTGATAGCATATCAGATGAGTACCCACTTACACATTTGTTAGAGGTTCTCTCTTGGAACATCAACGGTATAGCCTCTAAATTAGAGGATACAGATTTCATTTCCTATTTGATTAGGTTTCAACTAATTTTTCTGTATGAGACGTTTAGAGACAGCATCATTGCTGTCCCTGAATTGTCTGACTATACACAATACATAGCGAAAGCAAAGAAAAACGGCCAGGCATGGGAGATTGTCGGGAGGAGTATTTGCTTTCATACATAACATTGTATCCCAGTTCTGCACTTTACTGAAGTTGGATATCGATAATCTAATTGCCTTTCGTATTTCTAAACAGATATTGCAAAGTAAGAAAGATGTTATTTTGATAGGTCTCTACATACCAACCGAGGGGTCGACATACTACACATCGTGTGGGAAACCACCAAGTATAGAACTACTTGATCAGTGGTTCTCAAAAAACCTGGATATTCTTTCTGACTGTCATATAGTTATCACCGGTGATCTGAACTCCAGGGTTGGGACAGGCAATGAACCACCTGAACCATAGCCGAACTTTCTGGGAGATGTGTTCCCTGACGAAGAGTTAGTGCCTCTTGACACAGACAATCTTGTGATAACTCAATAAATAGATTTGGTAGAATGCTAATGGAAATGTGTTATACGTACAAGTTGTATATTTTAAATGGTCGTGTGCAAGGAGATAAAACTTGCGAGTTTACGTTCATATCTAGCCAGGGTTCTTCGGTAAATGATTATTGCATTGCCAGTATTGATGCGTTTGAACTGATTGAATCGTTTCATGTAGAGGCCCGAGTAGAATCAGATCATATGCCATTAACGGCAAAACTTAAACTTTATGAGCAAAGCCACCAGCTAGAAAATAAGTAAAAAATACTCTACTCGCAAAGCCTTGCGTCGATTCCAAAGAAATAAATCTGAGGAAAACCGACGTAATTATTGCAAACAGAGGAATTTATATAAAGGTATCTGTAAGCACACAAAGCTCTTGTATGAGCGCAACAAAGCTGAAGTATTAAAGCAAGCAACCAGTAACCCAAAGACGTTTTGGCGTATCCTCAGAGGTATATCTCCTTTGCACCGACCTCGTCCGAATATCAGTAATGATGCATAGTTTAGCCACTTTAGTAGCCTGTTTGCAACTTATGCTGCACCAATGATTGACCACTTTGGCTCTACGGAAGAACCAGACTTAGATGAAGTTGATTCACTTATCCTAGAATCACATATTACTTCGTCTGAAATTAGTGATGCTATAAAACATATAGATAATGGTAAGGCAGCTGGCACAGATATAATACAAATTGAAAATGATCAAAACCACTTCCTCATATTTCATGCCTTTTCTCGCTACACTTTTCAATAAAATATATGACTCGGGAAAATGTCCTACAAGCTGGACAAAGTCTATCGTTGTCCCAATACACAAAAAAGGTGATAGAAATAACCCCGACAACTACAGGGGCATATCGTTGTTAAGCGTCTTGAGCAAAATCTATACTGGTGTGCTCAATAATAGACTGAAAGTCTGGACAGAGCTAAAAGATAAAGTTCCAGAAACACAGGCAGGCTTCCGATCTGGTTATTGAACCACAGATCACATATTCACGCTAAATTCTATTGTCGAAAAATGCTGTATGAAAAACGAAAAAAGCTTTATGTCGCCTTCATAGATTTCAAAAAGGCGTTTGTTTATGTGAAAAGAAATAAACTTTGGTTTTGCCTTAAACAGAACGGGTTGGGGGGTGGGGATGCTGTCAGCACTCAAAGCAATTTACATATCTGTACAAGCTTGCGTAAAAAGCTCTTCTTCAGATATTACCGATCTATTCAATTGCCCAAATGGAGTGCGCCAAGGATGCATCCTTAGCCCGTTGTTATTCTCATTATTCATCAGTGAACTGTCAAACTCTGTAAATGAATGTGGTAGACACGACGTGCAATTATTCCCTGATTTATATGAACTATTCCTACTTCTGTTTGCAGACGATGTCATCCTCGTATCTGAATCAATTGTCGGCCTTCAAAACCAGTTAAATATTCTTGAAACGTTTTCAGACAACTGGGGGTTAACTGTTAATTTTGATAAAACACAAATTATTGTGTTCAGAAAAGGGGCTATTCTTTCGAATAAGGAAAAGTGGTTTTATAAAGGAAACCAAATCGCCACTGTAAATAGTTACAAGTATTTAGGTGTCTGGTTTTCAAGTAACTTAAAAATGACTAAATGCATTTCAGACTTGGCAAGCCGGGGTAAAAGAGCATTGATGGAAATCATTGTCAAACTAAATAAGATTGGAATGATTGACCCCAAAATATATTTTAAAATCTTTGATTCTCAGGTGATGCCGATATTATTATATGGCTGTGAGATTTGGGGAGTCAAGCAATATGAATTATTGGAAAAGGTACATCTTCTAGCCTGCAAACGATTTTTAAGGGTAGGAAAACAAACTCCTAATACTATTGTATATGGCGAATGTGGCCGCTATCCAATATATATAAATGCTTACTTACGGCTTTTACGTTATTGGCTAAAATTGCTCAAAATGAGCGAGTGTAGATTACCCAAGAAAGTGTATTACATGTTAAGATATTTTGATGACATTGGAAAAAAAGAGTTGGGTATCGTTCATAAAAAATATTTTGTTTTCTCATGGCTTTGGATATATCTGGATTAACCAATCTGTTGGCGATGAACTTACTTTTGTACAATTGTTTAAAACATCATTGATAAATGAATTGTCTCAAAGTTGGACTTCCACGTTGAATAACAGCTCTAGATATGTGATGCATAGAGAATATAAATTCATATTTGAACCAGAAAGATAATTGTATACCATATTAGAAAGAAAGATGCGCTCTACTTACGTCAAATTCAGATGCAATGTCTTGCCACTACGTTATAATGAAGGTAGGTGGCAATCAATCGAATCTGGTTTACGTTTGTGTCCCATTTGCAACACCTCTGTAGAAGATGAGTATCATTTCACACTTATAATATGCCACTTGTACAATGAATTGAGAATAACTTTTCTTCCGGAACACTTTGGAAATTCCCTTCTATCCATAAATTTAAAGGCTGACATGTGCAACTCAGGAGAATTTAATCAGACGTGTACAGTATTACATTTACCATGCATATATGAAAAGAAATAGGTATATAGAAACACTTTAGACTTCACTTGTATGCTCTTGTTAACTATGTATAGTTATATCTTGTATATGGGCCCTTGGCCTCGTTACAAATAAACTCCTTTTTTACTTTTGAATTTGATTGAAGAGCACAAGTAATGGACTTAACATAACAGACCTCGTTTACGAAGAAAAGGCAGGAATTTCTCTCACAACAGTTTTGATGACAGGTCTACAAAAGCACACTCATCATTAGCCGACCCCCAAAATGACTGTAAATTGACATTGACAAAAGCATTCTTGGAAGAAAGACTGCTTGCAAGAACAAGCCTTTTACACTCAGTAATAATATGCACTAGCTTACAGCAATATCTGGAAGCAGGGTCTGACAACAACGCAGAAATATTTTTTAGAACCAACTGGCAGTTTGTCAATATCCTCAGAAACAGACATGTTATTAGGAGAACTATAACTGAAAACTGAAAAGACTATCCTTTCCTGGTGTTTAATCCTGCGGATATCGTACCTAAAAGCTCAGACTGCCTAAATTTAACCCTATTAGTTAACGATTAATCTTGAGACAAAGTACCAGCCAATGATTTCCAGTGACGTACACTACTTAAATCACCATTTTCAAGGTTACGTTTTCTTCCCCGGTGCAAATTATAAAATTAGAACTACACTTTTGTTCTTTTGTTATGACGTGCTGACATGTTACAGATCTCTCGAAATATATATGTTCGATATTCATCAACCGTGAAATCTATTACGACTTCAGAGTTAAGGAACCCCCATTCCCCCACCCCCACCACCACCACACACACACACACACACACTCCCCCGACCTTACGCACTGGCGGCAATATTGCGAAAAACACAGACAACAAAGGAAAAAAGACAACTACAGTTGATACCTAAGGCCAAGTAACGGTAACGAGGTGAAGCTGATTTAAAAGTTAATCATACAGTATATTTTGCATTTTGCGGGGAGCTTGAATCTATTTTCATGAACGGCAGATTACAAACTCTGGCATATTTTGTCTCAATATGTGCGATGCTGTACGTGCTTCCGGTTTCAGCAATACTGTGATTACTTTTCATGATCTGCATTATGTAGAAATTGAATCGTTTGTGTTTGATGTATATAAGTTCAAATTCTGCTTATGAACGCGTAGTTTGAAATGTTCATCTTGTCGTGCTGCTTAAAGATATGTCAGTGTCTCCTTGGTTCGACAGCGGCATTTGCAGGATTAAATGAACGGGAATGTCAAATTCGAATTCCTTTATATCAATCTCTCATACTTCTTCCTTTCTTGGTTTTTAAATCTAAGTTATTTCTATTCTTTATCATATTGTAGCTTCATTTTCTAATTTGCTAATATGAAGTTATCTCAGATGAAATTATATTTTCCTTTCACTTTCAAATTTGTATTTCTTTCAAGCCAAACAGTCAGGGTTTTTTTTGTTCATTCAAGTCCACGTTTTGGTCTATAAGTGTTAAGTAAGCAGTTGTTGACAAGATGTGAAACAGTGCTTTAACCATTCACACTTAGTGCAACATTATTGATTTAATCAGGTAATGGCTTGCATAACAATTGGAAGAAGTGAATAAAACATCTATTCCACCTTATTGTTTTGGTTTCTTGTTAATCTGCTAAAACATTTGCGTCATGAAACTATTGTGAGTGTGTCTCTCTTTGGTTTCCTATTCGTAAACTTTCCCAGATATACAGTGTTTACACTGTTGCTGCTAAATATCTACATATTTGTTTCCAAATAAAGGCGAAACAAGATCAGGTAGATTGGTATACAAGTGCCAACCTCTCAAGGGAAATTAATCATGTTTTAACAATACACATTGCACAAACACCATCTTACAAAACATCTGTTTTCTTTCGAATAATGAGAAAACAATAACTTATCAATAAACTACGCGCAGCAATGGTTGGCCTTGATATGTTTACCTTTTCCCGATAGTTGACAATGATTCTTGAATACAGTAAAAGTCGTTCCTACGTTACTTCGAGTTATCCGATGCTCGACACATCCCATCCTCGATAATCTCCAGGGTATACGTTCCAAGTCTCCACCAGTACCCTGAATACATCTACGGCTCGGCCCGGTAATTTTATTACCTCCCTTTGCTGGCTTTTTATCCAATTAGGTGTCTACGCTGGGAATTTGAGCGTAGCAATCACAAGGCTTCTATCATAACTCACTTCCGCCTCTTCGGTAAACAGTAATGTTAAGAGGTAGAAGGAGTTCCTGCATATATTGTTAGAAGGTTTCAGACCTGTCAATTTGTCTGTATGGTGTTTTCCTTAAACCTGAGCGATCAAACCTTCGCCGCTGCGGCCGCCTTCTTTGTTGACACTGGCAAGCTCTGTTGCAACGGCTTATCTGATTGGCTACTGTGAGAAGGCGGAGCAAGCAAAGTGAGGTAATAACATCATCGGGTCGAGCCGTAGATGCATCTAGGGTACTGGTGGAGATTTATAGGAACGTATATCCTTGAGATTATCGAGGATGGACACATCGACAAAATGGTCACTTTGTAATGAATAGGCAGAAACGAAGCTTTTATACACAAAATTACGTCAAAGCTGTGTTTGACTGTACTTTATGGTTTGGTGTGACTCGTATAAGGAACTTTTTGTGTGATTTCCTGTGAACATAGACATGGTCTTTTGCCCTTTATGGGTTTTTGTTCCTGTAGAAGTTTGACCTTTCCCTGTAAAAACGCGAAACGCATAAAATAGAACAGAAATACTTTGACATCTTTACCCAGTGAGTGATTGAGTTAATATTTATCGTCATATCGGCAATATTTCAGCCAGATTGTATCTTTACCCAGGGCTACGGTGGACAAGCGGTTACACTCATCACCTGACACAGCTCTGGGCTTCACACATTGTACCCATGTGGGGAGTCGAACCCGGGTCTTTAGTGTGACGATCGGACGCTTTAAACCCTTGGCTACCCTACCGCCCCGGCTGATCTGTAGATACATGACCAAAGTATTGTTCATAGTAACATAAACACAATTTACTCACATGTACCTATGTCGTTTTAAGAGAATCCTTGAAGATTGTAATTTTGGATCTGAAGATCTAAAACTGCTAATATATACAAAATACCAACTGTGATCTAACTGAACACATAAAAACTGTTAATATGTTCAAAGCAGCAAATAAGAAATTGGAATATAACACTACACATCCTACCATATTTGACGCCAAGTGCGAATCCAACAACGTTGTTCCAGCTAGTAGTGATGCCAAAACCACCACAGCCCCCGAAGTGAATTTCCGTGTCGAAGATATAGTTGTCGGGAAGATAGTCTCCGGATTGTAACATCCGGGCATCAGTCTTCCAGTGCGCCATGATGCAGGAACTACACATACCACCACTACTCTTCGTTGGTGACTGGTTGTTAATATTAGAAAATAAAGTGAAGTAATTATTTGGGTTTCCATCACAGTTGTTGAAGTCTTTATCGGCACCATTGGCGTTGTAGCCATGTCTGAAATTTTCCGATATTCTTGTGGTCGGAAGGAACCCGAGGTAAAGATAAGGCCCCAAGTTTGTATTGGAGGGAGCAGAATAGTCAGTGTATTCACTGACCATGACTCTCAGGGGTACAGTGGAGAATGAGGTCAGCTGGGTAAGGATTGATTCAGACTGCGTTCCGTCACTCAGTTTTGCGACGACGTCGACTGCGGTGTTGGAGTTGAAGTGTAGACGAAGTTCCTCTGTGCTGAGTTTTGCTACAGCAGCCTTGGAGAAGTATGTTGTGACCACGCTGCTCTTGAAGCGGCAATAGACGTTAATGACGTCGTCCTGGGAGGTAAGGAGAGTATACTCGCCATCAGCGCTGCTGGAGTCACGCTGGTAGATGTCGGCGCAGGCTGAAAAAATAGATTAAAGCAAGACTTGAAATTCTTTGTACACGTATGCCCTTTTTTGAGGTCATAAAATGTCTACAGTTTTTCTTCATATTATTAAATATAATTTTGGTAATTTTCTGTTTTACACAAAATGACATGTTCAGAAAATGACTGCAAGCATGTTCATAATTCACTCGCTCTGTCGGTGTTATGTATCTATAGATGATATAAGTAAGATACGAGGTTTGGGTAACCAAATGAAAAAGAGTTGAAGATGACACATCCGTACCCTGCATGTATCGGGAATACATATCAGGTACTCACTGTGAACGTAGTGTTGACACAAGTTCCCCATGAAGCCCGTAGGACACACACAGGTGCCATCAGGTGCCACTGTGCCCCCGTTAGTGCAGTTGGTGACCTGATGATAGCAAACATATGTCGATACTGACAAATTTAAGGATAACAAATTCTTTAATTTAATGTTTATTGTCCATATATCCTGTCTGCCTTATATACGTATAAATGTATGGAATGGTATAAAAAAATAAAATAAATAAAAGCAAAAAAAAATACCAAAACTTCTTTCATTTTGTGAGTGCGACGTTTCGGTGCAAATTCGTGTAGCGTTCTCTGGAAGTACAAGAATCTTTACCGAAACGACGCAACACATTTTATATTTGGGATTACACTTTCTCAGTAAAGTACAGATTGCAGTACTTTTGTTGGGTCGAGTCCCATCCGGGAATCGAACCCACACCCTCAGAGTCACGCACTTCAGCGCCAGCGGAAGCCCTGGTGGCTGAGTGGGTTAGCCGGCTGACTTTGTGTACTGGCGATTAGGCGCCTGACTCTGAGGGTGTGGGTTCGAAACCTGGATGGGACTCAACCCAACAAAAGTACAAGAATCTGTACGTTACTGAGAAAGTCTCGTCATAAGAATTGGATAAACTATGTTTGGCCAAAACGTAAAGAGTAATCGAGTAATTTAAAGTGAAATAATAGCAACTGTTTCAGATGGGATACGTAGTTTAATCTACATTGTTTCATACCTTTTGAAAAACGTAGCAGTTGGCTTCATCGTAGCCACACGTAAAGGCTGTAGGCAGGGCAGACACCTTACACACCAAGACTCCATTTTGTTGACAGTCACGTGCTGATGGACAGGGGGCGCCACACTGCGAGCCACACGTCACATGGCTACACCCAGGGTCAAGGCTGACGGAAGCGGGAAGGTTGTGGTAGTCGATGCGACATTTTGGGGATTGCTGTATTACAAAAGCTGAGATCCAGGTCATATTGCTGAATATCAGAAGTAGGGAGAAGATACTACAGGAATACATTACAGAACTACACTGTACCCTCCAAACATTTGTAGATAGTGGATTCATCCTGGTAACGTACCAATATTGGGCAGCGCTGAAATGTCGCAAAACTAGATAACACAGTCTATTTTCTCACCAGTCATCACAATTAAATCAGTAGTCTTGTGTCGAAATGTAACATCCAAAGAACACAATGTTGTTTAAGGGATATTTTTCAAACTCATCCTCTCCATCGGAACAGTATATTTCGCAATCCATGCGTTTCACATATATTTCAAACAACTTCACACAGACACTATGCGACACAAATGACCCCAGTAATGTCTGCAGTACTTCTCGATGACCGCACAGACTATACACGTCCAACACATTCACCCCCCGTTCTCAACTGCCTTATGTAAAGGTAGAGCATGCTTGTTATCATGGGAAACATCAATAGCTTTCATTGATTGGGAGTTCTACCGGTACCGATTGTCGGCACATTAGCTGGTCTACTATACATGCTGGATCATAAAATACCCAAGCCGGGCATCACATTATGCTTTTGTTATTTAAATAGAAGGTGTATCGTTTCATATTTCTATTTACTATTAATTTAAAGGTTAATAGTAAACAATCGGGAGCGTACTAACGGGAGTGTAAGGGAGTGGTTTAACGCCTCTGTGGACAGTGTTTTCAATTACAAGACGGCGTGTCTGTTTGGCTTGGACATTTACATACACACAGAAAGGGTGCCATTTTGAAACTCCTACCAGTTGAATTGAGAAAGGGAGACAGAAGGTGTACAACAGACAGATCAGTTATCTACGTGTAAAATATTATACATACACACATCCATACATGTATATTATACGTGGATTGTAAACAGACATTTGTAATACCTATTACTGTGTAAAGGATAAGTAAGTGTGAGTGAGTTTAGTTTTACGCCGCTTTTTATTTTACTATCATCGCGGGGGACAACAGAAATGGTTTCACACATTGCATCCATGTGGGACATCGAACCCGGATCTTCGACGTGACAAGCGAACTCTTTTACCACTGGTCTACCTCACCGCCCCATAAAGGATGAGTATATTACAAGGACTTATTTCCCTGTTTTAAACTAGCGCTGTGGGTTTGGCCGATACATTCTACACATCACACGATAACATAAAACAGATGTTTTGTTTTGAATTTTATAGAGATGACCAATGTTACTATTTACCTCAACACATATTCTAATCAGCGTGGCATGTTCCCCATTGCAGACGCCCATTGTGTGAACGTCGAGCACGGAAGTACTGCCGAGCACCATAACTAATACTCAAACACAGCAAGTTCCGAAGCGGAACCAAATTTCGCATGCAATCTCGTTTTATAAAAATAAACGTCGGGATGTTTAAACACGAAACCTTTTAATGTGGCTTCACGTGGCTTTTCTATGTTGATTTTGTTTTTCAGTTTCAGACAGCGCTGGGTTCTTCGTTCAGAAAACATCAGCATCGAGTAAACACTGTCTTATTGACGCCACGCGGACAATGTGACCATACTGTAGTACGTTAATGCCATCAGAGGGAATGTCACTCTCCCGCATGTACGGACCGGCGGAACATCCGGATTGGGAGTGTAGCATATAATTACATGGAAGTCCACATCCGCCAGTTTCTGAGGAACTTAGCGGATCATCAATACGCAATAAAAAAAGATCTGAAGGATACATTTTATGAGTGAATGAGTGACATCGGTTTTACGCTGCTTTTAGCAATATTCCAGCAATATGACGGCGGGGACACTAGAAATGGGCATCACACATTGTGCTCATGTGGGGAAATCGAACCCGGCCTTCGGTGTTACGAGCGAACGCTACAACCACTAGGCTACCCCACCGCCCTGATACATTTTAGGCTTTGTTTACAGTATAGTACGCCCGTACAGTTTCCAGTCGGGCTAACAGCTCATGAGCCCCTTGACAGTACTTAAATGTCTTTTGACGAGTGCAGCCTGTTGGATTGCACTCGCTCACCTTCTTGCTAACATCTGGTATTGTCAGTTTCTCATAGTGACTCATTAACTTATGGGTAGAAGGCAAAAGAAGATGGTATACTTAAGAAGCTCGAATTAACTTTTTCAACCATATACAAGATTAAAACATTCGATTGTTTCATTCTCCCTTCAACAATTAGCTTGTGGAACAATCTACCCACAGATCTAGTTCAGCAGTTTTTATGACTCAAATACGACTTTTGACTTTGACTTTGACTTGTGCAAGGTTCTAAGCCTCTTTACTTTTCTAATATCAGGAAGTTAAATATCTACCATACCAGAATAAGAGATTAAGATACACGACAAGCACTCTAATTTACGACCTACATATACGTTCCTGGATATCAGAAAGCTGCACATACATGCAATATAAACAAGAAGACAAAGTCATCAATATCTCCCGCAATGGCAAAATACTCTTCATGAATATGTCTACGAGTTACTATGTCAAATGTTTTGGCTTGTATATAACTAAGTGGAAGGAGAGAACTGAAAGGTTTCAAAGTTCTGCTCCAGAAAGGAGCACTACTACCAAATTCAGTTGAAGCCAAAATTGTTGCCATGGAAACGCAAAAAAACTATTTTATTCAGAAATCCAAAACTACCAAAAGGCACCATGCCAGTTCACCACTAGACCTACCCTTGTATAAAATTTGGTGATGAAACGGTGAACGGTCTTTAAGGTCTGCTCCGGATAAGAGCACTACCACCAATTTCAGTCTAAGTCAAACTTGTTGCCATGGAAACGCAAAAAAATATATTATTCAGAAATCCTAAAACTACCAAAATGCACCAGTAGCCCACCAGATCTATCCATGTGCCAAGTTTGATGAAGAAGTATTAAACGGTTTTAGAGTTATGCTCCGGAAAAGACAAATGTGCATGGACGCACGGACGCACGGACGCATGGACGGAGTGCATTTTAATACCATTTTAATAATAAAAAAATGTCCATTTTATATTTTACAAAGTGATGCTATGGTTGCTGGTTTAAGGAATGTTGTATTTTGCAGAATATCATTAGACATATTGTTTTACATGGCAATGCAGGTCTCTCCATCAATGAGAAAGAATCAGAATGTTTTCAAATGGGTCCTTTATGTCTCTAAAGCAAACTAGACAATTTTGTATTGCATTGCAAAGTTCCTTATAAATAGGTAATGTTAGAGATATATTCCTGTGTCAAACAAATATACCACCAAATACCTGTTGTAACCATAATCCTTCATACAACCGAGGAAGAACTTTCTTAATTTTCACAGAAAATATCCGGAGACATGGATTCTAAAACCCTCAAAGGATTTGCTTAATTTGTGACAATGTCGGAAAGGAGCCAAATTCAGTTCTATCAAAACACTGTTTTCAACGTTTACATCTCTGTCCCACTTTGTGCGATGGCACCCTGGGCAATTTGTTAATACATGCAGTTCCAATTTCGATATCCACCATATGCTCCCGTGTAATTTCAGATGACAAGTGACGAACCTTTGCATGTGTTTGTGAGGAGTACCACTGGTGGGACAGTACATGCTAACGGTTTCGCGAACACCTGGGTTGATCTCTATTTGATAGTGATTCGTAAACACATGCTTTGGACGCATCGGTATCATACAATCAGCTATATTAGACTTTTGTCGTTTTTAATTATGCTCTTAGAAATTACCAGGGAATCGGCTTAACACCTATTACCAAAGTAGGAAATCGAACCTGGTCCTTGGTGTGACGAGCGAACGCGTTTACAACTCGACCTACCTGCACTATAAATAAAGCAATTGGGGATAATCGATATTACAGGAAATGACAAAGCTGAACCGTCAGTCTCACATTGGTTCTTATTACTTTAACAAAACTATATATAAAAATATAAAATAATACTAATTACCGATAGTCGTTTTTCACTGTGCCTAATATTATACAGAATTACCTGAGACGCCACGCGGACAATGTGGCCATACTGTAGTACGTTAATGCCATCAGAGGGAATGTCACTCTCCCGCATGTACTGACCGGCGGAACATCCGGATTGGGAGTGTAGCATATAATTACATGGAAGTCCGCAGAACGCCCGACCAAGCGAACACAATCCATTAAGTCCGCGGGGAGAAGATAGAATTTACAGAATTGCTGTTTAATATTGATTATCATTACCTGATGTGTACATAATGAATGTAGAGCACGTATCGTGACAGCTGTGAAACTCTTAGTAGTATAGTAGGTGGGAGCAGACGGTCCTTTTGGTGGAGGGAAGGTGGGAGGGAAGGTAAGGACATTGATTGGCTGATGTAAGTCACGTGATCATAGCTGATAGGCAAATATAGACAGCACGTCACAGGTCAGGAAAGTTCAATGAAAGGTGTGGGGGTTTTAAGGCAGTAGTGCAGAAAACTCTTCATTAAGCGAGAAAAACAAAAGCAAAGTGTCCTGAATAGAGCTATGTATAGCATGCTGCCCTGAATAGACAGACAGACAGTACCCGTCAGCCAGTTTTGAATTGAGCGCGCTTGACAACTCACGTGACTCCGTCGTTTTAAATAGCCCGCGCTCGACAGAGCCGCGCGACCTGTTTTGATGAATGCAGGGTGTGTGTGTTGAAAGTACATCGTATCACAATAGAGACGGGTTGTGTCAACATGGTTCGGAGATGGAATCTTCGAGTCATGTAAAATGTAGTTGAAAAACATTTCATACAGAACGCGTCCTGTACAAGTATAACACTATCAAAGTAATGGAAAGTTGGTGTAGGTTTATATGTTATTTCATACTAGTTTTTTTTTTTATCCATCCAAATATAGCGTGATGAGAAATAAATGATTTTGAGCCATGTACAATAATTGATACAGTTTTAGTTTTACTAGACAGCGAGATGTTTGAAAAAAAGAGGCTTGAAATACACATGGATAGAAGCATATCAATATCATATAGCACACGTATAATACCATGAAAGTCACGTCATTTGGAGAGAGACGAAAGAAATAGAAATGTAGAGTCAAGGAATCTGCTTATTGAAACAATAGTATTTGGTGGAGGGAAATGTATTGACTGATCCAAGTCACGTGATCATAGCTGATAGGTAAATATAGACAGCACGTCACAGGTCAGGAAAGTTCAATGAAAGGTGTGGGTGTTTTAAGGCATTCGTGCAGAAAACTCTTCATTAAGCGAGAAAAAAACAAACAAAAAAACAAAAAAAACAAAAGCAAAGTGTCCTGAATAGAGCTATGTATAGCATGCTGCCCTGATTAGACAGACAGACAGTACCCGTCAGCCCGGTTTTGAATTGAGCGCGCTTGACAACTCACGTGACTCCGTCGTTTTAAATAGCCCGCGCCCGAAAGTACATCGTATCACAATGCAGAGTGTGTGTGTTGAAAGTACATCGTATCAAGAGACAACATGGTTCGGAGATGGAATCTTCGAGTCATGTAAAATGTAGTTGAAAAACATTTCATACAGAACGCGTCCTGTACAAGTATAACACTATCAAAGTAATGGAAAGTTGGTGTAGGTTTATATGTTATTTCATACTAGTGTGTGTTGTTTTTTTCCATCCAAATATAGCGTGATGAGAAATAAATGATTTTGAGCCATGTACACTAATGGATACAGTTTTAGTTTTACTAGACAGCGAGATGTTTGAAAATAAGAGGCTTGAAATACACATGGATGTCTCAAAGCATATCAATATCATATAGCACACGTATAATACCATGAAATTCACGTCATTTGGAGAGAGACGAAAGAAATAGAAATGTAGAGTCAAGGAATCTGCTAATTGAAACAATAGTATTTGGTGGAGGCAAGGTGGAGGGAAATGTATTGGCTGATCCAAGTCACGTGATCACCGTCAAATAGCCCGCGCTGGGCAAAGCGTTGGACTATTGTTCACCCTTTGTAAAGAAGGCGCTGAATTATTCAGCCCTGTGCCGACTTGAAGCCGATGTTTAAACGTTATTTCACGCGAGCTTTTTTTCCCTTCCCCTGCAAATGTAAGCCTATGAAACAAATAAACTGTATTGTGTATATGAAACTATGTATCCAATTTTAGTTTTACTTCAGGACTTAATTTCAGGGCGTGTTGTTTAACGGTTTGAAATACATATGGATAACTACATATATCCATGTTAAATAGAACACACACCCAAAAAAACAACCCCAAAAAACAAAAAAAAAACAAAAAAAACAACAACAAAAACAACAACAACAACAACAAAACAACCCAAAAAAAAAAAAAAAAACAAAACAAACGATGAAACATGTAGCAGTGCGACAGCATGCAGCTAGGTTTGTTGGGAAAGAGACAGAATTTGCAATCTATAAGAAAATTTAGCGGTGAGCAACGTTTTTAACAATAATTACCCTTCATTCGAAGAGAGAACCTAGTTTAGGAATTTAGACGTTGGAAACATCATACAATATAATGATAAATACATTTTAATTCAACCTAAATTAAGGATTATGCTCGGAAAATATAAGTGTAGGTGTTTGAAAAGTAACGAATCAGGTTAGACTTGTAGATGGCATTACATTCCAAGTAACGTAATCAGACTGAAAACCATAGTTCACGAAGTATACTCAGTACTCAAGGAGGACGACATGCATGACTGAACAGTCAATGCAACAGGCAGGTGTGTGTACCATTCGGTGTGTGAACTGAGGGCTGTGAAGGAAAAGGTTCAATGTCTTTTCCCGTGTGAGCATACATGGGTGGTCCCTATCCCAACCTATCAGTCATGTCTACAGTGAGATACACAGGCGCGTTGAATGGATAGTTACTATTTGTCAATCATTATTCGTAAAATATCCTATATAGACATCATCTGCACACCAGAGCGTTATTTTAGTTTCAACAACGAGCGAGAATTCATCAACTTTTACGTGACCAGTCTTAACATGGACTCAACAAACGCGTAAGTATACTTCTTAATGAGGTCTCACTATTTAATTTTTTATAAATGAGAATGCTACAGCTAACAAATGTTTTGATTTCAATAAAAGGGTATATGTGAGTATAGTAATTATGAGTTTCATGACCAAGTTTATGAAATCATGTAGAAACAATTTTTGTATCTCTAGCGTGAATTGAAAGAAACGTTATGTCTTTCAGACAATTTACCTGTCCACAGTGCGGGAAAGGTTTTAATAAAAAAGATAACCTTTGCCGCCATGTGCGATCAGTTCACCGGGGAGAACGTTACGTGTGCTTTCCATGCACAAAATCTTTTGCTTCAAATAAAAACTGAAGCAACACAAATGTGCTTTGTCGCAACAACGGCTATCGGAATATCGATGTAGCGTGAGTAGTGTTTATTATTTATGTGTAAGTTCTCGCTTCTGTCTGCTATAATATCATCAGATATATTTGATCATATGTAGAGATATTATCTTCCTATGTCTTTAACCGACTGTTTCATAAGGTGTATATTTTAAAGACGTGAGCAATGTTGTCTACAGTTTCAAATGTTACTTTGACATAGTATCGCAGTGGTTATCATCAGTAAAGTTAAATGTTACAGCGACATAGCGACAAACTTCCCTATAATTCAGAGCATTTTGCTTAAAATGTTACTTCTATATACAGAAATGCCCCGAGGTGTTCCCTTCTCCCCGTGAGCTGGGCGTGCATTTTCGGCGCGTTCATTCTTCCGGTGAGTTTATGTTCATCTCCGTCATTAATCTTGTCTATGTACTGCTTCCGTGTATTTTCGAGTGTGTTTTAGTTTAGTATGTACAGATAATGATGTATATTTACAGGCACAACTACGCAAACAGATGTTCACGCACGCCCGTCTACCTCGAGAGGAGTGCCGGTTAGTGGGGGTAAGCTCTATTATATCTCTCCGTCACTTCATTCATCCATGTACGATGGTTAGTATTACCGAGGTTCGTACCACATAGGGTTTCAATGTGTGTGTGTGTGTGTGTGTGCGTGCGTGCGTGCGTGCGTGCGTGCGTGCGTGCGCGTGCGTGCGTGCGTGCGTGCGTGCGTGTGAGATGTGTTTGTAGATAGCAACGGCCGGGGAATGTTTTCAATAAATTGTTTTTGTATTTCAGGCACAAGCCAGCCGACACCGTCCACCTCCTCGGGTCAGGCTGCAAGGGCGGGAAACTCTCGTGGTAGTGGAGGTAGATATTGAATAGTATTTTATATGCTAAGGGTTTTAGGTAGCCCTGAATTATGTATTAATTCAGTTCGTCATAGTGTTAATATGTATTCGCTTTGGAAGTATTATACCATGTGTTAGTCATGAGTTTTATTTGAAGCATAAGAGCTCGTAGTGAGTGAATGATGCTGTTATATGAGACTTAGTATTCATACATTGAATTTTTTCTCTATCACCAACTCCCTCGTCTTCCTGCGTCGCAGCATCGAATGGTTGTACCTGCCGGATATGTCATAGGCGTTTCGAGGATCGGTTGTCTCTACCGTCATCAGATGATAGAGGGACACCGTATCCTACCATCGCAGTCCGACGGGAGTATGGATACCGATGCTGCTGCTGGCAGTGAGCTCCAACCACGCCCATGGGGAGAAGGTCCCGCCCCATGGGTAGACGAGAGCACTGGCGAGGTGACGGAGCCCGGACTCCAGGAAGCCTATGACCTGGATGCTCCGTTTATCCTCGCACGGGACCAACCCGGGGAGGTGTTTTCTATCTACAACCTCCCACTTAACAACAACTTTTCCATAGGTGAGTTGATGGAATGCGCTAGGGATATCTATCAATCGTTAAATCATAGTTTTAGATTGAATCTAGCGTTTGGTGTCATCCTACGGCGAGGCTAGAGACAGATATTTTCAGTGGTTCGTGGTATTCGATTTTGAGTGTTGTTTTTTTAAACCCATGAATACCGCAACCCAAAAACTGAGATGGACACAAGAACACCGCCCCATCTCAGTCAGCGTGTGTTCCAATGTGGAAGGGTTTACTTCACCACACTGCATCGTCGATTCCGATCTGGATCGATTGATTGCAGCCATGTTGGAATACATGACGGAAATAGGCAAAGCTGTAAACAAGCTAGCCAAAGCAAAATATAAAGAGGTGTTAGAAACCTTGCGCGATATGATAAAGTCGTTGCCTGACAATGGTGGTGGTGATGATGATGATGATGATGATGATGATGATGATGATGATGATGATGATGCTCACAACGCCATGGAGGGTGACAACCACCCCACCCAAGGTAAACCTACTCGCGCACATTCTACACCCGAGACTAAGTGGCGAAAGCATGTGAGCGATCACTGCGGGAAGCTTCTGGGATACTGTTCTCAAGTCCCCGTCCTCGGATTTAATTCAGCTCGTCACGACCTGAATATCATTAAGGAGAAACTTCCCAAACATCTCTCTCTCGACGACAAATCTCAGGCTTTCAACGTCAAGAAAAACAATGCTTATTTGTGTCAAAGTAATCAAAGTTTCAAATTTCTTGACGTCACGCAATATCTCTCCCCAGAACGAGTTATTCTCAGTTTTTGAAAGCGTTTGGAGTGCAAAAGAAAATGGGATTTTCCCCGTACGATTATCTTGACACCCCGGAAAAGCTAAACGAAACTCGACTTACCCCCTCTGGGTGAGGCGTGGTATTCCAGTCTCAAACAGAAGTCCGTCCTAGATGTCTGCTAGCCCTAATTCTAACTCCTAAAAAACATGTTGTTAGCAGAGAGTGGTTTCGATCCACGGTCCTCTGGGTTATGAGCCCAGTGTGCTTCCACTGTGCAACTCTGCTCTCCCTTCACCTACCTTTTGTTAGGACTTTTATACACCCCATCAACCAATGACAACCAAAATTGATTTATTCTCAAATAGTCTCAAATACACACAGAATTGTACAATGAACATCACACTCTTACACATGTAAATCTACACGACTACCCCAACGGACCACTTCTTTCTGAGGTACTCCTACCAGGGCCAAATACGGACAGTTTGGAGACCATTTTTCATGTTCGACCCAAGGATCATCCTCTACGTCCCAGTTCCGGAGAACAACACCACATTGAACACACTTGCAAGCGTCCCCTCTGATTAAGTACACAAATCCTGCCTGGGCCATTTGACTAGGACTCTGTTTCATCTGCACAGGCCAAGACTGAAAGGAATTGAGCCGTTCTTGGAACTGTGTTCGAGGTCTGAGAGGGATACTGTCCATACATAGGTACCCACCTAGATCATCATGACCATGAGGGTACTCTGTCTCTAGTCCCAGCAATGTCATGGCTTGTATCTCTCCGCATTCCTCCAACGCTTTGCAGAAGAGGGTGTAAGCTTGGGGTCCTCGCTGGGGAAGGGTATCTAATAAAGCTCTCACCCGGTCAAAGAACGTCCGTGGTTTTTTCGATAATCTCTGCCTTCATGAAGATGGTAAGGACTTCAAACTGTACCAGTTTGTCCACCACCTCTTCTACATGCTTTATAGCTTGCACTAGACCGGAGTGATTCTTCCTCAGGATATCATGGTGAACGGCTTCCATCTTCAAGATAAACAGCCAACAGAGAGAGAGGGAGAGAGAGAGAGAGTTGTATAGCTGGATGTCGTCTGTGTAGTCAGGGATGAAGTGATGCATGATCCGAAATGAAGGGGTTTATATATTTTCATCCCAAACCGGATTAAACCAGTTGATCTATCCGTATGCCATGATGACATTCTCTTTCGGTTGCTATGCACCTCTGGGAAAGTGGTTTATCCCAAGGTCAGCTCAGTACAAGGTCATTGACACCCCTGTGAAATGAGGTCAGCCAGGTGTTCGATGATGACGTCTATTTCGTCTATTTCAACCTGTCTACAACATATATTTTCTCTGGCTAATTGTGTCCCTTGTCGACTTCCAGTAGCAAACAGTACGTTAACCCAGAAACTGTACGTCCAAAATGTGAAACCAATAAATTATAAAGAAATACTATATATTAACAAATCTATTATATAATTAACTAGATTTACAAATCAATACGCATTACTGCAAAGTAGGTTCAGCTTACAGTGCACTACACAGTGACATTACATTCAATGGCAGTACATAATACAATAGTATGAGTAATGGTACAATATCGACAGGGGACATAATTCCATTGATGTACCACTTCTTTATTTAATGAATGCGTCGTTTCAGGCTAGATACAATGGCGGTTATCAAGTGTATGATGTACAGAAATATGAATTAGGAAGGTGACTTACTTGAGGGATAATTGACGTCTATACAAGTTATAAATGATGATAGATTGGTGTTTACACATCAGATGAAGTTGAAGAGTAGAGTCCGTTTGATGTATATGTAAGAATAAATAGGATTAACAAGGCATGAGGAGTTAACAACACACATTATTAATTAGAAATCCAGTACGCGATGGTCAAGTTGCACAAAGGCCTAAACTTGATACTCAGGGTGAAATAACGATCGTAATACAACCGCAGGACTTGTTGCAATGCTATGCAAAGGAACATGCACCTTTCCACTTATATAGTCTTCATACCCTCTAGTTTCATATCTGTTGGATTAGAGTATAGCTGTTTTAGAAGTTTCCAGGTTACTCTTGACCCCAAAACATTGGGCTACAAAAACGTCCACGCAGCTGACATTATATAATAATACGTTCCTGAAAACTAATTATTGTTACAACACAGTGGTGTGAATTTCTACTTAATGTGTACAACAACAAAAAAAAAACTACCGCATTGTTTGGCAATAATTTACACTAACGTGTAACAAATGGTAGTCTTCGCAAATTGTATTCCTCTGACATAGATTATGATGTGTATTAATGTAGCAGTTAATCTAAAGCCTTTATTGGAACACTGGCCAGACATTTGTGGAGCACCCTCTTGTACAGCATCCACATGTACGTGGGCACAAAGAATGGGTACCTTGTTCCATGTGAAGATTCGAACCTTAGTCTTCTGCCCAACGCTGTAACCACTTTGCTAACCCATCGTCACTTAAGGAACCTACCGCGGTGGTCAGAAGATATATTCCCGTACTTTTGATGGGGATATTTTATATTGCCACTTAAGGAACGTGGCCAGAATGGAACCATGCAGATGGTTATAGAACTGTCACAGTGCCACAAGAACGCACTTTAGCTACACTAGCTACCTTTGGTAGGAATTATCCTTCCAAGATACCCAAAACTGATTATGATGACATGTCAAGCAAATATTTAAGCACAACGACCTATCGGACTACCCCTGTCAAAACGTGCGTAGTGTACAATAAGATAGGGATGACAAGGCTTTATGGATGTTCAACTTCTTTATTTTAACAATGACGACGTTTCGGTTTAGATTCTTATACCGTTTTCAAGCATGTCGAAACGTCGCCATTGTTAAAATAAAGAAGTTAACAACATGTTTTTTAGGAGTTAGAATTAGGGCTAGCAGACATCTAGGACGGACTTCTGTTTGAGACTGGAATACCACGCCTCACCCAGAGGGGGTAAGTCGAGTTTCGTTTAGCTTTTCCGGGGTGTCAAGATAATCGTACGGGGAAAATCCCATTTTCTTTTGCACTCCAAACGTTTTCAAAAACTGAGAATAACTCGTTCCAGGGGAGAGATATTGCGTGACGTCAAGAAATTTGAAACTTTGATTACTTTGACACAAATAAGCATTGTTTTTCTTGACGTTGAAAGCCTGAGATTTGTCGTCGAGAGAGAGATGTTTGGGAAGTTTCTCCTTAATGATATTCAGGTCGTGACGAGCTGAATTAAATCCGAGGACGGGGACTTGAGAACAGTATCCCAGAAGCTTCCCGCAGTGATCGCTCACATGCTTTCGCCACTAGTCTCGGGTGTAGAATGTGCGCGAGTAGGTTTACCTTGGGTGGGGTGAGCATCATCCATCATCATCATCATCATCATCATCATCATCATCATCATCATCATCATCACCACCACCACCATTGTCAGGGCAACGACTTTTATCATATCGCGCAAGGTTTCTAACCTCTTTATATTTTGCTTTGGCTAGCTTGTTTTACAGCTTTGCCTATTTCCGTCATGTATTCCAACATGGCTGCAATCAATCGATCCGATTGGAATCGACGATGCAGTGTGGTGAAGTAAACCTTTCCACATTGGAACGCACACGCTGACTGAGATGGGGCGGTGTTCTTGTGTCCATCTCAGTTTTGGGTTGCGGTATTCATGGGTTTAAAAAACAACACTCAAAATCGAATACCACGAACCACTGAAAATATCTGTCTCTAGCCTCGCCGTAGGATGACACCAAACGCTAGATTCAATCTAAACTATGATTTAACGATTGATAGATATCCCTAGCGCGTTCCATCAACTCACCTATGGAAAAGTTGTTGTTAAGGGGAGGTTGTAGATAGAAAACACCTCCCCGGGTTGGTCCGACCCTGCGAGGATAAACGGAGCGTCCAGGTCATAGGCTTCCCTGGAGTCCAGGCTCCGTCACCTCGCCAGTGCTCCTCGTCTACCCACATGGGCGGGACCTTCTCCCCATGGGCGTGGTTGGAGCTCACTGCCAGCAGCAGCATCGGTATCCATACTCCGTCGGACTGCGATGGTAGGATACGGTGTCCCTCTATCATCTGATGACGGTAGAGAGACAACCGATCCTCGAAACGCCTATGACATATCCGGCAGGTACAACCATTCGATGCTGCGACGCCGCGGGAAGACGAGGGAGTTGGTGATAGAGAAAAAATTCAATGTATGAATACTAAGTCTCATATAACAGCATCATTCACTCACTACGAGCTCTTATGCTTCAAATAAAACTCATGACTAACACATGGTATAATACTTCCAAAAGCGAATACATATTAACACTATGACGAACTGAATTAATACATAATTCAGGGCTACCTAAAACCCTTAGCATATAAAAATACTATTCAATATCTACCTCCACTACCACGAGTTTCCCGCCTTGCAGCCTGACCCGAGGAGATTGGACGGTGTCGGCTGAAACATGTGCCTGAAATACAAAAACAATTTGGCTGAAAACATTCCCCGGCCGTTGCTATCTCTACAAAACGCACATCTCAACACACACGCACGCACGCACGCACGCACGCACGCACGCACACACACACGCACACACACATTGAAACCCTATGTGGTACGAACCTCGGTAATACTAACCATCGTACATGGATGAATAAAGTGAAGGAGAGATATAATGGAGCTTACCCCCACTAACCGGCACTCCTCTCGAGGTAGACGGGCGTGCGTCCAACATCTGTTTGCGTGGTTGTGCCTGTAAATATACATCATTATCTGTACATACTAAACTAAAACACTCGAAAATACACGGAAGCAGTACATAAGACAAGATTAATGGCCAGGAGATGAACATAAACTCACCGGAAGAAACAGAACGCCGAAAAAATGCACGCCCAGCCTCACGGGGAGGGGAACACACCGTGGGCATTTCTGTATATAGAAGTAAAATTTTAAGCAAAAATGCTCTGAATTATAAGGGAAGTGTCGCCTATGTCGCTGTAACGATTTAACTTTACTTCGATGATAACCACTGGCGATACTATGTCAAAGTAACATTTTGAAACTGTAGAACAACATTGTTCAATGTCTTTAAAATATACCACCTTATAAAACAAGTCGGTTGAAGGACATAGGAAGATAATATCTTCTAATATATGATCGCAACATATCTGATGATATTATAGCAGACAGAAGCGAGGAACTTCTACACTACAAGTAATACAAACACTACCACGCTACATCGATATTCCGATAGCGCGTTGTTGCGACAAAGCTATTTGTGTTGCTTCTTGTTTTATTTGAAACAAAAGAGATTTTGTGCATGGAAAGCACACGTAACGTTCTCCCCGGTGAACTGGACTGATCGCACATGGCGGCAAAGGTTATCCTTTTTATTAAAACCTTTCCCGCACTGTGGACAGGGTAAATTGGTCTGAAAGACATAACGTTTCTTTTCAATCACTAGAGATACAAAAGGGCCTTGTTTCTACATGATTTCATAAACTCTTGGTCATGAAACTCATAATTACTATAATTACATATATACCCTTTTATTGAAATCAAAACATTTGTTAGCTGTAGCATTCTCATTTATAAAATTAAATAGTGAGACCTCATTACAGAAGTATACTTCTATTAAGCGTTTGTTGAGTCCATATAGCAGACTGGTCACGTAAAAGTTGGAGAATTTCGCTCGTTGTTGAAACTAAAATAACGCTCTGATTGTGCAGATGATGTCTATATAGATATTTTACGAACAATGATTGACAAATAGTAACTATCTATTCAACGCGCCTGTGTATCTCACTGTAGACATGTGACTGATGGGTTGGGATAGGGACCACCCATGTATGCTCACACGCGAAAAGACATTGAACTTTTTTCCATCACAGCTCCTCATAGTTCACACACCGAATGGTACAATTAATACCTGCCTGTTGCATTGACTGTTCAGTCATGCGTATGTCGTCCTCCTTTGAGTACCTCGAGTATACTTCGTGAACTATGGTTTCAGTCCTGATTACGTTACTTGAAATGTAAATGCCATCTGCCAAGTCTAACCCGATTCGTTACTTTTCAAACAATCTACCACTTTATATTTTCCGGAGCATAATCCTTAATTTATATGATCACGTGACTTGGATCAGTCAATACATTTCCCCACCAAATACTATTGTTTCAATAAGCAGATTCCTTTGACTCTACATTTCTATTTCTTTCGTCTCTCTCCAAATGACGTGACTTTCATGGTATTATACGTGTGCTATATGATATTGATATGCTTCTATCCATGTGTATTTCAAGCCTCTTTTTTTCAAACATCTCGCTGTCTAGTAAAACTAAAACTGTATCAATTATTGTACATGGCTCAAAATCATTTATTTCTCATCACGCTATATTTGGATGGATAAAAAAAAAAAACTAGTATGAAATAACATATAAACCTACACCAACTTTCCATTACTTTGATAGTGTTATACTTGTACAGGACGCGTTCTGTATGAAATGTTTTTCAACTACATTTTACATGACTTGAAGATTCCATCTCCGAACCATGTTGACACAACCCGTCTCTATTGTGATATGATGTACTTTCAACACACACACCCTGCATTCATCAAAACAGGTCGCGCGTCTCTGTCGAGCGCGGGCTATTTAAAACGACGGAGTCACGTGACTTGTCAAGCGCGCTCAATTCAAAACTGGCTGACGGGTACTGTCTGTCTGTCTATTCAGGGCAGCATGCTATACATAGCTCTATTCAGGACACTTTGCTTTTGTTTTTCTCGCTTAATGAAGAGTTTTCTGCACTACTGCCTTAAAACCCCCACACCTTTCATTGAACTTTCCTGACCTGTGATGTGCTGTCTATATTTGCCTATCAGCTATGATCACGTGACTTACATCAGCCAATCAATGTCCTTACCTTCCCTCCACCAAAAGGACCGTCTGCTCCCACCTACTATACTACTACTCTTCCATTGAACTTGACAACCCGGGCAGCCATTACGGTGTCAGATAATTAATTAAGTCGTTTCATGGAAACCAGCATGCCATCTTCCATTGTGACAGTGACATGTATTGTTAGTGACAAAAATCGATAAATTATGCAAAAGTATTTTGAAGCTGAAATTATCCGCTTGCTTGTAAGATCTCCATAGTTAAAATGCAGGATATTCAGTATCACTAATGATTCCATACCGTACTTCATCTTGGTGGATAGTGGCAACTACAGTGACGTTACTCTCCATGGCAGCCAAAATGGTACTTCTACGTGGGAGTGATGTTCGCATATTTAGAAATCCCTGGGACGTCCACAAGTCAAAACATTGATTACACAACAGTCTCGTTTCCTGATGACTGGGTTCCGTCCTATTGCGCAACTTAGTACAATAACCAGTCCAGAATGTTTAGACCAACTTATTCAACTGGATATATGAATATTAATCAGTATTATTTGATACATCTAATCACTTGGATATTGCAACACTACGCTCCTTATAATCCTTGCAAACACGTCGTACAGCGTGCTCTGTCGGAAACGGAAATCTGGAAATAGTGGAAATCTCAAAACGAGGCTCGGCCGCTAGAAAAATTTGGCGGTCTTGTATGGGCTTGATGTTATATATCAATCACATTGTACGTTACAAAAATACATTTGAAAAGTGCAAAGAACACATAATAGATGTAACCAGTGAGCCAGATGAATTGTGAACCATTGTCAGACCTCTTCAAATAGGGCCAGTGACGTCTTAGTTAACGACATGCTGCCTAAACCTCGACATAAAATATAGAAATACGATTGTTCAAAACTTTAAAATTAAAATCAATTTGTAAATGTCATGTTCTTATGAAACAAGGAATTGGAATTCAGTGTAACCATAGTTGTTTGTAGTGTCTCTTTTCACTTTAATACGAGAAAATTCGGATCGGCTGAAAAGTAGGTCATTGTCTGAATTGGTTAATGAGACTCATGTTTCGGTTTGGGCCAGTAATTGACAAAAATGTCCACTGTACACACGTAAGGCCATATAAAAATAATTTCTTTTTTCTCATTACCGCCCTACCCTAAGATTTGTATATTTTTGGCACTGGTAAATTTGTGTGTATAATGCCGTCAGACTTGCAAAATGCGTCTCAGCTTCCGGCATTACAAGTTTTCGACTAACATTGTATAGAAAATCAGAAAAACAAATATTAAAAAATGAAATGAAATCCGACGTACCTGCCCTGTTATGGTCAAAACACTTATTTTCCTAAAACTTTATTTTTTAAAATCATTTTCCGTTAAATTTCTAGTTTTTTATTTAACCAAGTATAATTTTGCTCTTATTTCGTTTAATACCATTGCCACTTTTTAATAACCCTCAAAAAGAGAGGTTACTGTCTCAGGGCATGCCATTCGAGGCCATGTGCTTGCACAGTTAACAACCACCACGAGAATGTCCAAAGTAGTGGTAAGCATAATTATTGTATTTTTCATGTTTCATGAATTGTAATTTGTTAAGGTAACTTTAATCTATCTTTTCATGTAAGTCATGGTAATTATTGTGTAGGAATTTTGCTTTATTTGGTAATTTTTGTGGAAGTTGTCAGTTGGTCAAAATTATATGAATACATGTTTTCATGGCATAAGGTTAACATTTTCTCAGTGCTTTTGAAGAAGTTTTCATGCTCTCAGTGCTTTATTGTATTTCAAACGTGCTTAGGAGCATATAACAATATTTTGTGATTTTGTCTTTTGAATGACTTTGGGAAGTGGCAGTACAGCCATTTGCTCATGTAGCAAGTTAAATTCTGTTTATGGCTTATTACTTCCTAAAACTTATTTAGTTCTTATACTGATTTCAGTTAATCTACTGTAAAATGCAACATGCAGGAATTGAATATGAATATTAGAATTAGAACTGGAAACGGATGGACATGTTGAACAGATTGACATTGAATAAAGTAATGCATACAATACACAAGCATCATGTTGTTCGCAACATAGCATAAACACTACTGGACATTCACATAACTGGACATTTGCATTATTGGACATTGCTTTTTCTGGATATTGGAGAAACAAGTGGATTTTGAATGAAGTTGTAAGAACTCAGATATTAGAAGGAATTGGAATCAAGAATGCTCACCAGAAAAGGTTTATCTAATGCTCTAGAAATCAAGTGTGAAAGGGTACAGTCAATCTTCAATCAACTTGAAAGAGACTATCATCATATCAACTTAGTTATTGCTACAGGGGTTTTAACTAAGTTTACTGTTGAGAAAGTTCATCGTGAATATGCGTCATGGTTGACTCTTTTTCATACTCTTTATGATGCTAGAGAAGAATACATACAGTTATTAGAAGAGCCAGCATTGTCAGCTTTTAAGGAAGAAGTAGGGACACAAGATAAGATACTGTTGAGAATCAAGACAACTACAGAGCAGTATTTATTGGAAGTCAGGCTATGAGTGAGCATTCACGGAAAAGCAATTCTAGCAAGAAATCACTATCTGTTAAAAGTGGAAAATCTTCACTTGCAAGTAATGTTTCCTCAGCTATGTTACATGAGAAACAGAAGCAAGCAGAACTTGAAGCTAGGAAACGGGCTCTTAAAGAGAAACAGAAGATTGAACAGGCTAAATTAGACATTCAGATTAAAGAGGAGGAGTTAGAGCTACAGACACAAATTGAGGTTTGTCAAGCAAAATCAAGAGTATTGAATGACTTTGAAAATGATCAGGATAGTATGGGACCTGAAGATACAATTTCAAGTAGGAAAGAAACTGACAATATTGACCCTCCATTGAAATCTGAGCCAGTTGTAGAAACTAAGCCAGTCTATAGTCCTGAAGACACAGGTTTGAATACAAGAAATTCCTCCTTTCTTCCATCTAGAAGTTACAGTCATCCACAAGATGATGTTTTCATGTCAGTAGTTCAACAACTTAAAAATCCTGTACCAGACATCCAGAAGTTTAGTGGAAATCCCCTAGAATATCAGAAGTTTATGCGTCAGTTTCGAACCAAGGTAGTCACTAACTCTAGCTCCAAAGATGAACTCATGTGCTACTTAGAGCAGTTCACCACAGGGGAGGCTCATCAAGTTGTTAGAAGCTTCAGCTACTTAGATGCAAAAGACGGTTATCATGCTGCAATGGGTGAACTTGAGTCTAGGTATGGCAACCAAGAGATAATTGCTAGCACTTTGATTAAGAAAGCTATGTGTTGGCCGAACATCAAACCGGACAATGTTAGAGCTTTGGATGAATATTCTGTGTTCTTGAATGAGTGTCAGAATGCTGTTAGATCTCTACATGCAGTCAAGGTTCTAGAATACCCAGACAACATTCGCAAGTTAGCCATGAAACTACCATTCCACTGTCAAGAAAAATGGAGAAGTGCTACTAGGCTACCCCACCGCCCCTCGATTCTCATCAGGGTACACGACGTGATGGTCAATGTTCACGTGAAATACGTCACGGAGACACCCCAGTTACTATACTACCACAACACAAAATCCTGCCATACCATAACCGACACAAACCTACCTGTAGACTGTACTGTGCAGGCCGCAGTCCTTGCTACCCAAAGATTTGTCTGTGAGAGTTATGCACAGTTCAGCTTCCAAAAACTACTCACTTTGGTATGAGGGACGCGCTTGACGTTGCACAACTCCCTCTAGAGGCCGCGCTCAGGTCGTCATCAACCTATTATATACCCTCGTGCATCACGCATTGTAACTGACAAGGGGGTGACGTACATCAACATCTCACGTGTTGTCATAGTGACAGACAAGATTGATATCTGTCTGATTATTTAAGCTCTTCCTATGAGTAAGTTGGCGCACCTTGAAACGTTTTTTCTAGTTTGAAAACCTTGTGAAATATTGCTTTCACCTCCGCTTTTAAAATTAGTTCTGTGTTTGATGTGCAGCCTTAATTGATTGCTGGTAAGAAAAAGGTATTGTTCTTACATGACAACTGGGTGTAATGTCATCTGTTGATGATAAATGATGGTTTGTACTTAGGTGGACGTATAGCTGGAGTACAGCGACGCCTGGGTAAGTACTGGGAATCCATAATAATAAAATCAAGGAAATTCTTTTCATAGACCAAAAGAATCCATTGTCCGTTCCGACTTTACACTAAGCGTAATTCTAATGACAAGATATTCAATAATGATAATGCAGCGTGTTTGGACTGACTGACTGACTGAGTTTGGTTTTACGCCGCTTTTAGCAATATTCCAGCAACATCACGGCGGGGGACACCAGAAATGGGCTTCACACATTGTACCCATGTGGGGATTCGAACCCGGGTCTTCGGCGTGACGAGCCAACGCTTTAACCACTAGGCTACCCCACCGCCTGAAGGATGTTTGGAAACAGACCAGTATATCCTGCACTTCAGTTATCGTGACAGACACAGGCAAAGGTAATTCAGTTGTACACACACAAAATAAATATATAAATAAGTAAAAGAAAAAAAAAAAATAGAATAAAGACACACAAAAAAAAGACCCCCCCCCAAATACAAAACGGAGAAAAAGAAATTAAAAAAACCCAACAAAACTGAAACATAAAATCTTTTTCTGCGGGAATTGCATCGAATATAGAAATGAACGAAAATAGAAAAAAAAGCACAACAACAAAAACAATCCAAACTAATGGCAAACAATCAAAGCGGACCCATAGAAATGTGTTTAACGTCTTGGGTGTGTAACATTAATAAAGCAGCTATTGATTGAGAGTGAAATCAACTTAAAGTCTACTGCTACAATGTTGCTAAAACATTGAAGGTCCTCCTCATGTATTGTACACAGGTTTTGTCGTTCTGAAGCTTGGCACCTATCTACATATGAAACCACTGATTGTGCCAGTCCGAGCGGAAATTTAGATTCAAAATCTCAACGAAGCATATTAGAATAGCGAACACAATTTTGGGCACCGTTTCTTGAAAAAAATGTCAAATCCAAATGAAACCAAATCTATGGTAACCATAGATTCGAAAAAATTAATGTTCAACTGATAATAAAAAAATATTTCCTAATTTCCCACGTTTACGTTTCTTAGTTTCGATCAGTGGTGTAAATACGTCGTAAGATCAAATATTTTGATAGAATTAAACTTTCATGTCGGAGGATAGAAACATTTTGATCTAATCCTGTGGTTTGGGGAGAATCCACATGGTACCACGTCTGACATAATTTCTCGGAGTGACAAGAAAGCCTTCTTAGATTGTAGTACGGTACACTTGCATGCCCTGTAATGTACATAAAAGTCTCTGTATGGATTTGTATTAGGGCTGGGAGGGGTAACCCGGATACCCGGGACAGGTGGGTAATGAGTTGGACCCGGGTACCCGTCTCAATACCCGGACCTCTTATGATCATGTGACTAAAAGTTTAAACAATGTAACATGTTTTTTTTTCATGATTAAACGGTTGTATTGTCTTTGAAGATTTAGACATAATTACAGTCACTTCTTTTGAATATAATACAAATTAAACAAAAACAAAAACGAACCCAAAAGAGTAATGAGGACTTATGAATTAGTCTGGATAGTTTGGGGGGAGATTGTGAACCTGGCTTTCGCTAAGATGTGCATGAGCAATCATAACTGTTCCTCTGATCGAGGGGCGGTGGGGTAGCCTAGTGGTTAAAGCGTTGGCTCGTCACGCCGAAGACCCGGGTTCGAATCCCAACATGGGTACAATGAGTGAAACCAATTTCTGGTGTCCCCCGCCGTGATGTTGCTGGAATATTGCTAAAAGCGGCGTAAAACCAAACTCAGTCAGTCAGTCCTCTGATCGAATATGGCTGAGTAGTTGCCGAGGTGACGTTAAATTATAACTCACTCACTCACTCATCTAATGGAAAGCAGGAGTATTAACATGCCTACTCCATGTTTTATGTCGAGCGCCAATCAGGTTGACAACACCTTCTTTGGTATGACACAGTAAGACAATGGAACCATCGGCCTCCAGCTCTCTGGGTAGGCTCCAGCCACAACACACCACAGAGCCCGTCCTCACCACATATCGTCACAGTTACCTCCTTCCCGAACACTTCCCAGCCTTAGCACGGAATAGTTCTAACTGCACGAACATTCCATGTATATTCATGTATGTGACGAATCACCCCTGGGGTGATATCTGTATGCCATGTACATCTAAATTAAGATACATCGTTTCTAAAAAACTCCCAAGAGAAGTTTATTGTTACTGAAAAAATAACCAAACCAAATGATTCATCCGCTATTTACATATTTTTGATGACAACTGGGTGAGAAATGAGTAAAATTCTTTTGAATCTTACATTGTAAAATGTGTTAAAATATTAATTATGAAGCATAAAATATCAGGCATGTGGTGTTGTCATGAATGATCGACATCTCACATACTTTCGAGAAAATATGAACAGCATCAAAATTAGACATATGAATTCAATTCAATCAACTTAACAAAACTTACCCGACGCACAAACCCAACCTCACGAGTCTCTGTACAAACACCAGGTGGGTGTCCAGGGGCTTGTGAAACAGAATGCACATACCCCCACACACACACACACACACACCTCCAGTGAGTAAGAAGGGTAGTCTCAACAGTGAGGTGATGTGAGGTCAGGTGATGAGAGGTGATGAGAGATGAGGTGAGGTGAGGTGAGGTGAGGTGAGGTAGAAATTGGGTTTAACGTCTACTACTCTGACAACATTACGACGTTCAAAACTAAAGTAGACTGACCAGAAAAATGAGGTGTGTACGTGTGTGTGAAACGCTTCTTTTCAGTGCATGACTAAACGTTTTGCCCGAGTCCTTATGGGAGACGGTTAATTCAAGAACGTGACTCGTGATATCCATCATCAGTTGTTTCAAGAACTCCTAATGCGAATATTGTCGTTTAGACGAGCCAGGTGCAGACTGACAAACATAGGTTGTACAAAAAGGAAACAATGTGCTTGGGAATCGTCTTGTTACATTTTTATGAGTGAGTCGAAATGATTTAGGGTTGTCAAAATACTTACGCTCGTCGTTCATCACCAACTTACTTATATTTTACAAATATTTGGCTAAAAAATCGGAAAAAAATCGTGATTTAGTACGCCCTTGCTCAATAAAATAATCAATGATTTTAAAGAAATCTTTGTCTGCAGATGCATATTCGTGTCTGTCGAGGACAAATAGAAGGTTTGTCTATAATACTATCAAGAGTTATAAGGTGATTGAGTGACACGTGACATTGAAAGGGACTGACAGTGACGAGCATGTGTCCCAACTTACAAGGTCCGTATGTCGCCAGTCAATACGTGATGTACACACCAGTCTTGAGTGAGAGCATCAAGCAATACATGGCAGGGGAAACAAGACAAGGCTGTATTTTGTAAAACAGTATTCCAGCAATACATTACAGGGGAAACAAGACAAGGTTGTATTTTGTAAAACAGTATTCCAGCAATACATGACAGGGGAAACTAGACATGGTAGTATTTTGTAAAACAGTATTCCAGCAATACATGACAGGGGAAACAAGACAGGGTTGTATTTTGTAAAACAGTATTCCAGCAATACATGGCAGGGGAAACTAGACATGGTGGTATTTTGTAAAACAGTATTCCAGCAATACATGACAGCGGAAACTAGACATGGTAGTATTTTGTAAAACAGTATTCCAGCAATACATGACAGGGGAAACTAGACAAGGTAGTATTTTGTAAAGCAGTATTCCAGCAATACATTACAGGGGAAACAAGACAAGACTGTATTTTGTAAAACAGTATTCCAGCAATACATGACAGGGGAAACTAGACATGGTAGTATTTTGTAAAACAGTATTCCAGCAATACATGACAGGGGAAACTAGGCAGGGTAGTATTTTGTAAAACAGTATTCCAGCAATACATGACAGGGGAAACTAGACATGGTAGTATTTTGTAAAACAGTATTCCAGCAATACATGACAGGGGAAACTACACAGGGTAGTATTTTGTAAAATAGTATTCAAGCAATACATGACAGGGGAAACAAGACAAGGCTGTATTTTGTAAAACAGTATTCCAGCAATACATGACAGGGAAAACTAGACATGGTAGTATTTTGTAAAACAGTATTCCAGCAATACATGACAGGGGAAACCAGACAAGGTTGTATTTTGTAAAACAGTATTCCAGCAATACATGACAGGGGAAACTAGACAAGGCTGTATTTTGTAAAACAGTATTCCAGCAATACATGACAGGGGAAACTAGACATGGTAGTATTTTGTAAAACAGTATTCCAGCAATACATGACAGGCGAAACTAGACATGGTAGTATTTTGTAAAACAGTATTCCAGCAATACATGGCAGGGGAAACGAGACAAGGCTGTATTTTGTAAAACAGTATTCCAGCAATACATGACAGTGGAAACTAGACATGGTGGTATTTTGTAAAACAGTATTCCAGCAATACATGACAGGGGAAACTAGACATGGTAGTAATTTGTAAAACAGTATTCCAGCAATACATGACAGGGGAAACAAGACATGGTAGTATTTTGTAAAACAGTATTCCAGCAATACATGAGAGGGGAAACAAGACAAGGCTGTATTTTGTAAAGCAGTATTCCAGCAATACATGACAGGGGAAACTAGACATGATGGTATTTTGTAAAACAGTATTCCAGCAATACATGACAGGGGAAACTTGACATGGTAGTATTTTGTAAAACAGTATTCCAGCAATACATGACAGGGGAAACTAGACATGGTAGTATTTTGGAAAGCAGTATTCAAGCAATACATGACAGGGGAAACTAGACATGGTAGTATTTTGTAAAAAAAATATTCAAGCAATACATTACAGGGGAAACTAGACATGGTAGTATTATGTAAAACAGTATTCCAGCAATACATGACAGGGGAAACTAGACAGGGTAGTATTTTGTAAAACAGTATTCCAGCAATACATGAGAGGGAAAACTAGACATGGTAGTATTTTGTAAAACAGTATTCCAGCAATACATGACAGGGGAAACAAGACAAGGTTGTATTTTGTAAAACAGTATTCCAGCAATACATGACAGGGGAAACTAGACAGGGTAGTATTTTGGAAAGCAGTATTCCAGCAATACATGACAGGGGAAACAGGACAAGGTTGTATTTTGTAAAACAGTATTCCAGCAATACATGACAGGGGAAACTAGACATGGTAGTATTATGTAAAACAGTATTCCAGCAATACATGACAGGGGAAACTAGACATGGTAGTATTTTGTAAAACAGTATTCCAGCAATACATGACAGGGGAAACTAGACAGGGTAGTATTTTGTAAAATAGTATTCAAGCAATACATGACAGGGGAAACAAGACAAAGCTGTATTTTGTAAAACAGTATTCCAGCAATACATGACAGGGGAATCTAGACATGGTAGTATTTTGTAAAACAGTATTCCAGCAATACATGACAGGGGAAACTAGACAAGGCTGTATTTTGTAAAACAGTATTCCAGCAATACATGAGAGGGAAAACTAGACATGGCAGTATTTTGTAAAACAGTATTCCAGCAATACATGACAGGGGAAACAAGACAAGGTTGTATTTTGTAAAACAGTATTCCAGCAATACATGACAGGGGAAACTAGACAAGGCTGTATTTTGTAAAACAGTATTCCAGCAATACATGACAGGGGAAACTAGACATGGTAGTATTTTGTAAAACAGTATTCCAGCAATACATGACAGGGGGGAATCTAGACATGGTAGTGGTAGTATTTTGTGAAAACAGTATTCCAGCAATACATGACAGGGGAAACTAGACAAGGTAGTATTTTGTAAAACAGTATTCCAGCAATACATGACAGGGGAAACTAGACATGGTAGTATTTTGTAAAACAGTATTCCAGCAATACATGACAGGGGAAACTAGACATGGTAGTATATTTTGTAAAACAGTATTCCAGGAATACATGACAGGGGAAACAAGACATGGTAGTATTTTGTAAAACAGTATTTCAGCAATACATGACAGGGGAAACTAGACAAGGCAGTATTTTGTAAAAAAGCATTCCAGCAATACATGACAGGGAAACTAGACATGGTAGTATTTTGGAAAGCAGTATTCCAGCAATACATGACAGGGGAAACTAGACATGGTAGTTTGGAAAGCAGTATTCCACAAAAGCAGTATTCTAGCAATACATGACAGGGGCAAACACATGACAAGGAAACAATTTTTTGTAAAAGCAGTATTCCAGCAATGCATGACAGGGGAAACAAGACATGGTAGGTAGTTTTTGTAAAACAGTATTCCAGCAATACATGACAGGGGAAACTAGACAAGACTGTATTTTGTAAAACAGTATTCCAGCAATACATGAGAGGGAAAACTAGACATGGTAGTATTTTGTAAAACAGTATTCCAGCAATACATGACAGGGGAAACAGAGACAAGGTTGTATTTTGTAAAACAGTATTCCAGCAATACATGACAGGGGAAACTAGACAAGGCTGTATTTTGTAAAACAGTATTCCAGCAATACATGACAGGGGAAACTAGACATGGTAGTATTTTGTAAAACAGTATTCCAGCAATACATGACAGGGGAATCTAGACATGGTAGTATTTTGTAAAACAGTATTCCAGCAATACATGACAGGGGAAACGAGACAAGGCTGTATTTTGTAAAACAGTATTCCAGCAATACATGACAGGGGAAACTAGACATGGTAGTATTTTGTAAAACAGTATTCCAGCAATACATGACAGGGGAAGCTAGACATGGTAGTATTTTGTAAAACAGTATTCCAGGAATACATGACAGGGGAAACAAGACATGGTAGTATTTTGTAAAACAGTATTTCAGCAATACATGACAAGGGAAACAAGACATTGCAGTATTTTGTAAAACAGTATTCCAGCAATACATGACAGGGGAAACTAGACATGGTTGTATTTTGTAAAACAGTATTCCAGCAATACATGACAGGGGAAACTAGACATGGTAGTATTTTGTAAAACAGTATTCCAGCAATACATGACAGGGGAAACAAGACATTGTAGTATTTTGTAAAACAGTATACCAGCAATACATGACAGGGGAAACAAGACAAGGCTGTATTTTGGAAAGCAGTATTCCAGCAATACATGACAGGGGAAACTAGACATGGTAGTATTTTGTAAAACAGTATTCCAGCAATACATGACAGAGGAAACTAGACATGGTAGTATTTTGTAAAACAGTATTCCAGCAATACATGACAGGGGAAACTAGACATGGTAGTATTATGTAAAACAGCATTTCAGCACTACATGACAGGGGAAATTAGACATAGTAGTATTTTGTAAAACAGTATTCCAGCAATACATGACAGGGGAAACTAGACATGGAAGCATTTTGGAAAGCAGTATTCCAGCAATACATGGCAGGGGAAACTAGACAGGGTAGTATTTTGTAAAATAGTATTCAAGCAATACATGACAGGGGAAACTAGACAAGGCTGTATTTTGTAAAACAGTATTCCAGCAATACATTACAGGGGAAACTAGACATGGTAGTATTTTGTAAAACAGTATTCCAGCAATACATGACAGGGGAATCTAGAAATGGTAGTATTTTGTAAAACAGTATTCCAGCAATACAAGACTGGGGAAACTAGACAAGGCTGTATTTTGTAAAACAGTATTCCAGCAATACATGAGAGGGAAAACTAGACATGGTAGTATTTTGTAAAACAGTATTCCAGCAATACATGACAGGGGAAACAAGACAAGGTCGTATTTTGTAAAACAGTATTCCAGCAATACATGACAGGGGAAACTAGACAAGGCTGTATTTTGTAAAACAGTATTCCAGCAATACATGACAGGGGAAACTAGACATGGTAGTATTTTGTAAAACAGTATTCCAGCAATACATGACAGGGGAATCTAGACATGGTAGTATTTTGTAAAACAGTATTCCAGCAATACATGACAGAGGAAACGAGATAAGGCTGTATTTTGTAAAACAGTATTCCAGCAATACATGACAGGGGAAACTAGACATGGTAGTATTTTGTAAAACAGTATTCCAGCAATACATGACAGGGGAAACAAGACATGGTAGTATTTTGTAAAACAGTATTTCAGCAATACATGACAAGGGAAACAAGACAAGGCAGTATTTTGTAAAACAGTATTCCAGCAATACATGACAGGGGAAACTAGACATGGTTGTATTTTGTAAAACAGTATTCCAGCAATACATGACAGGGGAAACTAGACATGGTAGTATTTTGTAAAACAGTATTCCAGCAATACATGACAGGGGAAACAAGACATTGTAGTATTTTGTAAAACAGTATACCAGCAATACATGACAGGGGAAACAAGACAAGGCTGTATTTTGGAAAGCAGTATTCCAGCAATACATGACAGGGGAAACTAGACATGGTAGTATTTTGTAAAACAGTATTCCAGCAATACATGACAGGGAAACTAGACATGGTAGTATTTTGTAAAACAGTATTCCAGCAATACATGACAGGGGAAACTAGACATGGTAGCATTATGTAAAACAGCATTTCAGCACTACATGACAGGGGAAATAAGACATAGTAGTATTTTGTAAAACAGTATTCCAGCAATACATGACAGGGGAAACTAGACATGGAAGCATTTTGGAAAGCAGTATTCAAGCAATACATGACAGGGGAAACTAGACATGGTAGTATTTTGTAAAACAGTATTCCAGCAATACATGACAGGGGAAACCAGACAAGGTTGTATTTTGTAAAACAGTATTCCAGCAATACATGACAGGGGAAACTAGACATGGTAGTATTTTGGAAAGCAGTATTCCAGCAATACATGACAGGGGAAACAGGACAAGGTTGTATTTTGTAAAACAGTATTCCAGCAATACATGACAGGGGAAACTAGACAGGGTAGTATTTTGGAAAGCAGTATTCCAGCAATTCATGACAGGGGAAACAGGACAAGGTTGTATTTTGTAAAACAGTATTCCAGCAATACATGACAGGAACTAGACATGGTAGTATTATGTAAAACAGTATTCCAGCAATACATGACAGGGGAAACTAGACATGGTAGTATTTTGTAAAACAGTATTCCAGCAATACATGACAGGGGAAACTAGACAGGGTAGTATTTTGTAAAATAGTATTCCAGCAATACATGACAGGGGAAACAAGACAAGGCTGTATTTTGTAAAACAGTATTCCAGCAATACAGGACAGGGGAAACTAGACATGGTAGTATTTTGTAAAACAGTATTCCAGCAATACATGACAGGGGAAACAAGACAAGGTTGTATTTTGTAAAACAGTATTCCAGCAATACATGACAGGGGAAACTAGACAAGGCTGTATTTTGTAAAACAGTATTCCAGCAATACATGACAGGGGAAACTAGACATGGTAGTATTTTGTAAAACAGTAATCGAGCAATACATGACAGGGGAAACTAGACATGGTAGTATTTTGTAAAACAGTATTCCAGCAATACATGACAGGGGAAACTAGACAGGGTAGTATTTTGTAAAATAGTATTCAAGCAATACATGACAGGGGAAACTAGACAAGGCTGTATTTTGTAAAACAGTATTCCAGCAATACATGACAGGGGAAACTAGACAGGGTAGTATTTTGGAAAGCAGTATTCCAGCAATTCATGACAGGGGAAACAGGACAAGGTTGTATTTTTGTAAAACAGTATTCCAGCAATACATGACAGGGGAAACTAGACATGGTAGTATTATGTAAAACAGTATTCCAGCAATACATGACAGGGGAAACTAGACATGGTAGTATTTTGTAAAACAGTATTCCAACAATACATGACAGGGGAAACTAGACATGGTAGTATTTTGTAAAATAGTATTCCAGCAATACATGACAGGGGAAACAAGACAAGGCTGTATTTTGTAAAACAGTATTCCAGCAATACAGGACAGGGGAAACTAGACATGGTAGTATTTTGTAAAACAGTATTCCAGCAATACATGACAGGGGAAACAAGACAAGGTTGTATTTTGTAAAACAGTATTCCAGCAATACATGACAGGGGAAACTAGACAAGGCTGTATTTTGTAAAACAGTATTCCAGCAATACATGACAGGGGAAACTAGACATGGTAGTATTTTGTAAAACAGTAATCGAGCAATACATGACAGGGGAAACTAGACATGGTAGTATTTTGTAAAACAGTATTCCAGCAATACATGACAGGGGAAACTAGACAGGGTAGTATTTTGTAAAATAGTATTCAAGCAATACATGACAGGGGAAACTAGACAAGGCTGTATTTTGTAAAACAGTATTCCAGCAATACATTACAGGGGAAACTAGACATGGTAGTATTTTGTAAAACAGTATTCCAGCAATACATGACAGGGGAATCTAGAAATGGTAGTATTTTGTAAAACAGTATTCCAGCAATACAAGACAGGGGAAACTAGACAAGGCTGTATTTTGTAAAACAGTATTCCAGCAATACATGAGAGGGAAAACTAGACATGGTAGTATTTTGTAAAACAGTATTCCAGCAATACATGACAGGGGAAACAAGACAAGGTCGTATTTTGTAAAACAGTATTCCAGCAATACATGACAGGGGAAACTAGACAAGGCTGTATTTTGTAAAACAGTATTCCAGCAATACATGACAGGGGAAACTAGACATGGTAGTATTTTGTAAAACAGTATTCCAGCAATACATGACAGGGGAATCTAGACATGGTAGTATTTTGTAAAACAGTATTCCAGCAATACATGACAGAGGAAACGAGATAAGGCTGTATTTTGTAAAACAGTATTCCAGCAATACATGACAGGGGAAACTAGACATGGTAGTATTTTGTAAAACAGTATTCCAGCAATACATGACAGGGGAAACAAGACATGGTAGTATTTTGGAAAGCAGTATTCCAGCAATACATGACAGGGGAAGCTAGACATGGTAGTATTTTGTAAAACAGTATTCCAGCAATACATGACAGGGGAAGCTAGACATGGTAGTATTTTGTAAAACAGTATTCCAGCAATACATGACAGGGGAAACAAGACATGGTAGTATTTTGTAAAACAGTATTTCAGCAATACATGACAAGGGAAACAAGACAAGGCAGTATTTTGTAAAACAGTATTCCAGCAATACATGACAGGGGAAACTAGACATGGTTGTATTTTGTAAAACAGTATTTCAGCAATACATGACAAGGGAAACAAGACAAGGGAGTATTTTGTAAAACAGTATTCCAGCAATACATGACAGGGGAAACTAGACATGGTTGTATTTTGTAAAACAGTATTCCAGCAATACATGACAGGGGAAACTAGACATGGTAGTATTTTGTAAAACAGTATTCCAGCAATACATGACAGGGGAAACAAGACAAGGCTGTGTTTGGGAAAGCAGTATTCCAGCAATACATGACAGGGGAAACTAGACATGGTAGTATTTTGTAAAACAGTATTCCAGCAATACATGAGAGGGGAAACTAGACATGGTTGTATTTTGTAAAACAGTATTCCAGCAATACATGACAGGGGAAACTAGACATGGTAGCATTATGTAAAACAGCATTTCAGCACTACATGACAGGGGAAATAAGACATAGTAGTATTTTGTAAAACAGTATTCCAGCAAAACATGACAGGGGAAACTAGACATGGAAGCATTTTGGAAAGCAGTATTCCAGCAATACATGACAGGGGAAACAAGACAAGGTTGTATTTTGTAAAACAGTATTCCAGCAATACATGACAGGGGAAACTAGACAGGGTAGTATTTTGGAAAGCAGTATTCCAGCAATACATGACAGGGGAAACAGGACAAGGTTGTATTTTGTAAAACAGTATTCCAGCAATACATGACAGGGGAAACTAGACAGGGTAGTATTTTGGAAAGCAGTATTCCAGCAATTCATGACAGGGGAAACAGGACAAGGTTGTATTTTGTAAAACAGTATTCCAGCAATACATGACAGGGGAAACTAGACATGGTAGTATTATGTAAAACAGTATTCCAGCAATACATGACAGGGGAAACTAGACATGGTAGTATTTTGTAAAACAGTATTCCAGCAATACATGACAGGGGAAACTAGACAGGGTAGTATTTTGTAAAATAGTATTCCAGCAATACATGACAGGGGAAACAAGACAAGGCTGTATTTTGTAAAACAGTATTCCAGCAATACAGGACAGGGGAAACTAGACATGGTAGTATTTTGTAAAACAGTATTCCAGCAATTCATGACAGGGGAAACTAGAAATGGTAGTATTTTGTAAAACAGTAATAGAGCAATACATGACAGGGGAAACTAGACATGGTAGTATTTTGTAAAACAGTATTCCAGCAATACATGACAGGGGAAACGAGACAAGGCTGTACTTTGTAAAACAGTATTCCAGCAATACATGACAGGGGAAACTAGAAATGGTAGTATTTTGTAAAACAGTATTCCAGCAATACATGACAGGGGAAACTAGAAATGGGTTTTTTTTTGCAAAACAGTATTCCAGCAATACATGAGAGGGAAAACTAGACATGGTAGTATTTTGTAAAACAGTATTCCAGCAATACATGACAGGGGAAACAAGACAAGGTTGTATTTTGTAAAACAGTACTCCAGCAATACATGACAGGGGAAACTAGACATGGTAGTATTTTGGAAAGCAGTATTCCAGCAATACATGACAGGGGAAACAGGACAAGGTTGTATTTTGTAAAACAGTATTCCAGCAATACATGACAGGGGAAACTAGACATGGTAGTATTATGTAAAACAGTATTCCAGCAATACATGAGAGGGAAAACTAGACATGGTAGTATTTTGTAAAACAGTATTCCAGCAATACATGACAGGGGAAACTAGACAGGGTAGTATTTTGTAAAATAGTATTCAAGCAATACATGACAGGGGAAACTAGACAAGGCTGTATTTTGTAAAACAGTATTCCAGCAATACATTACAGGGGAAACTAGACATGGTAGTATTTTGTAAAACAGTATTCCAGCAATACATGACAGGGGAATCTAGACATGGTAGTATTTTGTAAAACAGTATTCCAGCAATACATGATAGGGGAAACTAGACAAGGCTGTATTTTGTAAAACAGTATTCCAGCAATACATGACAGTGGAAACTAGACATGATAGTATTTTGTAAAACAGTATTCCAGCAATACATGACAGGGGAAACAAGACAAGGTTGTATTTTGTAAAACAGTATTCCAGCAATACATGACAGGGGAAACTAGACAAGGCTGTATTTTGTAAAACAGTATTCCAGCAATACAGGACAGGGGAAACTAGACATGGTAGTATTTTGTAAAACAGTATTCCAGCAATACATGACAGGGGAATCTAGACATGGTAGTATTTTGTAAAACAGTATTCCAGCAATACATGACAGGGGAAACGAGACAAGGCTGTATTTTGTAAAACAGTATTCCAGCAATACATGAGAGGGAAAACTAGACATGGTAGTATTTTGTAAAACAGTATTCCAGCAATACATGACAGGGGAAACAAGACAAGGTCGTATTTTGTAAAACAGTATTCCAGCAATACATGACAGGGGAAACTAGACAAGTCTGTATTTTGTAAAACAGTATTCCAGCAATACATGACAGGGGAAACTAGACATGGTAGTATTTTGTAAAACAGTATTCCAGCAATACATGACAGGGGAAGCTGGACATGGTAGTATTTTGTAAAACAGTATTCCAGGAATACATTACAGGGGAAACAAGACATGGTAGTATTTTGTAAAACAGTATTTCAGCAATACATGACAAGGGAAACAAGACAAGGCAGTATTTTGTAAAACAGTATTCCAGCAATACATGACAGGGGAAACTAGACATGGTTGTATTTTGTAAAACAGTATTCCAGCAATACATGAGAGGGGAAACTAGACATGGTAGTATTTTGTAAAACAGTATTCCAGCAATACATGACAAGGGAAACAAGACATTGTAGTATTTTGTAAAACAGTATACCAGCAATACATGACAGGGGAAACAAGACAAGGCTGTATTTTGGAAAGCAGTATTCCAGCAATACATGACAGGGGAAACTAGACATGGTAGTATTTTGTAAAACAGTATTCCAGCAATACATGACAGGGAAACTAGAGATGGTAGTATTTTGTAAAACAGTATTCCAGCAATACATGACAGGGGAAACTAGACATGGTAGTATTATGTAAAACAGGATTTCAGCACTACATGACTGGGGAAATAAGACATAGTAGTATTTTGTAAAACAGTATTCCAGCAATACATGACAGGGGAAACTAGACATGGAAGCATTTTGGAAAGCAGTATTCCAGCAATACATGGCAGGGGAAACTAGACATGGTAGTATTTTGTAAAACAGTATTCCAGCAATACATGACAGGGGAAACCAGACAAGGTTGTATTTTGTAAAACAGTATTCCAGCAATACATGACAGGGGAAACTAGACAGGGTAGTATTTTGGAAAGCAGTATTCCAGCAATACATGACAGGGGAAACAGGACAAGGTTGTATTTTGTAAAACAGTATTCCAGCAATACATGACAGGGGAAACTAGACAGGGTAGTATTTTGGAAAGCAGTATTCCAGCAATTCATGACAGGGGAAACAGGACAAGGTTGTATTTTGTAAAACAGTATTCCAGCAATACATGACAGGGGAAACTAGACATGGTAGTATTATGTAAAACAGTATTCCAGCAATACATGACAGGGGAAACTAGACATGGTAGTATTTTGTAAAACAGTATTCCAGCAATACATGACAGGGGAAACTAGACAGGGTAGTATTTTGTAAAATAGTATTCCAGCAATACATGACAGGGGAAACAAGACAAGGCAGTATTTTGTAAAACAGTATTCCAGCAATACAGGACAGGGGAAACTAGACATGGTAGTATTTTGTAAAACAGTATTCCAGCAATACATGACAGGGGAAACAAGACAAGGTTGTATTTTGTAAAACAGTATTCCAGCAATACATGACAGGGGAAACTAGACAAGGTAGTATTTTGTAAAACAGTATTCCAGCAATACATGACAGGGGAAACTAGACATGGTAGTATTTTGTAAAACAGTAATCCAGCAATACATGACAGTTGAAACTAGACATGGTAGTATTTTGTAAAACAGTATTCCAGCAATACATGACAGGGGAAACGAGACATGGCTGTACTTTGTAAAACAGTATTCCAGCAATACATAACAGGGGAAACTAGAAATGGTAGTATTTTGCAAAACAGTATTCCAGCAATACATGACAGGGGAAACCAGAAATGGGGTTTTTTGTGCAAAACAGTATTCCAGCAATACATGAGAGGGAAAACTAGACATGGTAGTATTTTGTAAAACAGTATTCCAGCAATACATGACAGGGGAAACAAGACAAGGTTGTATTTTGTAAAACAGTACTCCAGCAATACATGACAGGGGAAACTAGACATGGTAGTATTTTGGAAAGCAGTATTCCAGCAATACATGACAGGGGAAACAGGACAAGGTTGTATTTTGTAAAACAGTATTCCAGCAATACATGACAGGGGAAACTAGACAAGGTTGTATTTTGTAAAACAGTATTCCAGCAATACATGACAGGGGAAACTAGACAGGGTAGTATTTTGGAAAGCAGTATTCCAGCAATACATGACAGGGGAAACAGGACAAGGTTGTATTTTGTAAAACAGTATTCCAGCAATACATGACAGGGGAAACTAGACAGGGTAGTATTTTGTAAAGCAGTATTCCAGCAATACATGACAGGGGAAACAGGACAAGGTTGTATTTTGTAAAACAGTATTCCAGCAATACATGACAGGGGAAACTAGACATGGTAGTATTATGTAAAACAGTATTCCAGCAATACATGACAGGGGAAACTAGACATGGTAGTAATTTGTAAAACAGTATTCCAGCAATACATGACAGGGGAAACTAGACATGGTAGTATTTTGTAAAATAGTATTCCAGCAATACATGACAGGGGAAACAAGACAAGGCAGTATTTTGTAAAACAGTATTCCAGCAATACAGGACAGGGGAAACTAGACATGGTAGTATTTTGTAAAACACTATTCCAGCAATACATGACAGGGGAAACAAGACAAGGTTGTATTTTATAAAACAGTATTCCAGCAATACATGACAGGGGAAACTAGACAAGGTAGTATTTTGTAAAACAGTATTCCAGCAATACATGACAGGGGAAACTAGACATGGTAGTATTTTGTAAAACAGTAATCCAGCAATACATGACAGTTGAAACTAGACATGGTAGTATTTTGTAAAACAGTATTCAAGCAATACATGACAGGGGAAACGAGACATGGCTGTACTTTGTAAAACAGTATTCCAGCAATACATAACAGGGGAAACTAGAAATGGTAGTATTTTGCAAAACAGTATTCCAGCAATACATGACAGGGGAAACAAGAAATGGGTTTTTTTTTGCAAAACAGTATTCCAGCAATACATGAGAGGGAAAACTAGACATGGTAGTATTTTGTAAAACAGTATTCCAGCAATACATGACAGGGGAAACAAGACAAGGTTGTATTTTGTAAAACAGTACTCCAGCAATACATGACAGGGGAAACTAGACAGGGTAGTATTTTGGAAAGCAGTATTCCAGTAATACATGACAGGGGAAACAGGACAAGGTTGTATTTTGTAAAACAGTATTCCAGCAATACATGACAGGGGAAACTAGACATGGTAGTATTATGTAAAACAGTATTCCAGCAATACATGAGAGGGAAAACTAGACATGGTAGTATTTTGTAAAACAGTATTCCAGCAATACATGACAGGGGAAACTAGACAGGGTAGTATTTTGTAAAATAGTATTCAAGCAATACATGACAGGGGAAACTAGACAAGGCTGTATTTTGTAAAACAGTATTCCAGCAACACATTACAGGGGAAACTAGACATGGTAGTATTTTGTAAAACAGTATTCCAGCAATACATGACAGTGGAAACTAGACATGATAGTATTTTGTAAAACAGTATTCCAGCAATACATGACAGGGGAAACAGGACAAGGTTGTATTTTGTAAAACAGTATTCCAGCAATACATGACAGGGGAAACTAGACAGGGTAGTATTTTGGAAAGCAGTATTCCAGCAATACATGACAGGGGAAACAGGACAAGGTTGTATTTTGTAAAACAGTATTCCAGCAATACATGACAGGGGAAACTAGACATGGTAGTATTTTGTAAAACAGTATTCCAGCAATACATGACAGGGGAAACTAGACATGGTAGTATTTTGTAAAACAGTATTCCAGCAATACATGACAGGGGAAACTAGACAGGGTAGTATTTTATAAAATAGTATTCCAGCAATACATGACAGGGGAAACAAGACAAGACTGTATTTTGTAAAACAGTATTCCAGCAATACAGGACAGGGGAAACTAGACATGGTAGTATTTTGTAAAACAGTATTCCAGCAATACATGACAGGGGAAACAAGACAAGGTTGTATTTTGTAAAACAGTATTCCAGCAATACATGAGAGGGGAAACTAGACAAGGCTGTATTTTGTAAAACAGTATTCCAGCAATACATGACAGGGGAAACTAGACATGGTAGTATTTTGTAAAACAGTATTCCAGCAATACATGACAGGGGAAACTAGACATGGTAGTATTTTGTAAAACAGTATTCCAGCAATACATGACAGGGGAAACGAGACAAGGCTGTACTTTGTAAAACAGTATTCCAGCAATACATGACAGGGGAAACTAGAAATGGTAGTATTTTGCAAAACAGTATTCCAGCAATACATGACAGGGGAAACTAGAAATGGTTTTTTTTTTGCAAAACAGTATTCCAGCAATACATGAGAGGGAAAACTAGACATGGTAGTATTTTGTAAAACAGTATTCCAGCAATACATGACAGGGGAAACAAGACAAGGTTGTATTTTGTAAAACAGTACTCCAGCAATACATGACAGGGGAAACTAGACATGGTAGTATTTTGGAAAGCAGTATTCCAGCAATACATGACAGGGGAAACAGGACAAGGTTGCATTTTGTAAAACAGTATTCCAGCAATACATGACAGGGGAAACTAGACATGGTAGTATTATGTAAAACAGTATTCCAGCAATACATGAGAGGGAAAACTAGACATGGTAGTATTTTGTAAAACAGTATTCCAGCAATACATGACAGGGGAAACTAGACAGGGTAGTATTTTGTAAAATAGTATTCAAGCAATACATGACAGGGGAAACTAGACAAGGCTGTATTTTGTAAAACAGTATTCCAGCAATACATGACAGGGGAAACTAGACATGGTAGTATTTTGTAAAACAGTATTCCAGCAATACATGACAGGGGAATCTAGACATGGTAGTATTTTGTAAAACAGTATTCCAGCAATACATGACAGGGGAAACTAGACAAGGCTGTATTTTGTAAAACAGTATTCCAGCAATACATGACAGTGGAAACTAGACATGATAGAATTTTGTAAAACAGTATTCCAGCAATACATTACAGGGGAAACAAGACAAGACTGTATTTTGTAAAACAGTATTGCAGCAATACATGACAGGGGAAACTAGACATGGTAGTATTTTGTAAAACAGTATTCCAGCAATACATGACAGGGGAAACTATGCAGGGTAGTATTTTGTAAAACAGTATTCCAGCAATACATGACAGGGGAAACTAGACAAGGCTGTATTTTGTAAAACAGTATTCCAGCAATACATGACAGTGGAAACTAGACATTATAGTATTTTGGAAAACAGTATTCCAGCAATACATGACAGGGGAAACAGGACAAGGTTGTATTTTGAAAAACAGTATTCCAGCAATACATGACAGGGGAAACTAGACATGGTAGTATTATGTAAAACAGTATTCCAGCAATACATGACAGGGGAAACTAGACATGGTAGTATTTTGTAAAACAGTATTCCAGCAATACATGACAGGGGAAACTAGACATGGTAGTATTTTGTAAAATAGTATTCCAGCAATACATGACAGGGGAAACAAGACAAGACTGTATTTTGTAAAACAGTATTCCAGCAATACAGGACAGGGGAAACTAGACATGGTAGTATTTTGTAAAACAGTATTCCAGCAATACATGACAGGGGAAACAAGACAAGGTTGTATTTTGTAAAACAGTATTCCAGCAATACATGACAGGGGAAACTAGACAAGGCTGTATTTTGTAAAACAGTATTCCAGCAATACATGACAGGGGAAACTAGACATGGTAGTATTTTGTAAAACAGTAATCCAGCAATACATGACAGGGGAAACTAGACATGGTAGTATTTTGTAAAACAGTATTCCAGCAATACATGACAGGGGAAACGAGACAAGGCTGTACTTTGTAAAACAGTATTCCAGCAATACATGACAGGGGAAACTAGAAATGGTAGTATTTTGCAAAACAGTATTCCAGCAATACATGACAGGGGAAACCAGAAATGGGGTTTTTTTTTGCAAAACAGTATTCCAGCAATACATGAGAGGGAAAACTAGACATGGTAGTATTTTGTAAAACAGTATTCCAGCAATACATGACAGGGGAAACAAGACAAGGTTGTATTTTGTAAAACAGTACTCCAGCAATACATGACAGGGGAAACTAGACATGGTAGTATTTTGGAAAGCAGTATTCCAGTAATACATGACAGGGGAAACAGGACAAGGTTGTATTTTGTAAAACAGTATTCCAGCAATACATGACAGGGGAAACTAGACATGGTAGTATTTTGTAAAACAGTATTCCAGCAATACATTACAGGGGAAACTAGACATGGTAGTATTTTGTAAAACAGTATTCCAGCAATACATTACAGGGGAAACAAGACATGGTAGTATTTTGCAAAACAGTATTCCAGCAATACATGACAGGGGAAGCTAGACATGGTAGTATTTTGTAAAACAGTATTCCAGGAATACATTACAGGGGAAACAAGACATGGTAGTATTTTGTAAAACAGTATTTCAGCAATACATGACAAGGGAAACAAGACAAGGCAGTATTTTGTAAAACAGTATTCCAGCAATACATGACAGGGGAAACTAGACATGGTAGTATTTTGTAAAACAGCATTTCAGCACTACATGACAGAGGAAATTAGACATAGTAGTATTTTGTAAAACAGTATTCCAGCAATACATGACAGGGGAAACTAGACATGGAAGCATTTTGGAAAGCAGTCCTCCAGCAATACATAGCAGGGGAAACTAGACATGGTAGTATTTTGTAAAACAGTATTCCAGCAATACATGACAGGGGAAACAAGACAAGGTTGTATTTTGTAAAACAGTATTCCAGCAATACATGACAGGGGAAACTAGACAAGGCTGTATTTTGTAAAACAGTATTCCAGCAATACATGACAGGGGAAACTAGACAAGGTAGTATTTTGCAAAACAGTATTCCAGCAATACATGACAGGGGAAGCTAGACATGGTAGTATTTAGTAAAACAGTATTCCAGCAATACATTACAGGGGAAACAAGACATGGTAGTATTTTGTAAAACAGGGTTTCAGCAATACATGACAAGGGAAACAAGACAAGGCAGTATTTTGTAAAACAGTATTCCAGCAATACATGACAGGGGAAACTAGACATGGTAGTATTTTGTAAAACAGTATTCCAGCAATACATGACAGGGGAAACTAGACATGGTAGTATTTTGTAAAACAGTATTCCAGCAATACATGACAGGGGAAACAAGACATGGTAGTATTTTGTAAAACAGTATACCAGCAATACATGACAGGGGAAATAAGACAAGGCTGTATTTTGGAAAGCAGTATTCCAGCAATACATGACAGGGGAAACTAGACATGGTAGTATTTTGTAAAACAGTATTCCAGCAATACATGACAGGGGAAACTAGACATGGTAGTATTTTGTAAAACAGTATTCCAGCAATACATGACAGGGGAAACTAGACATGGTAGTATTTTGCAAAACAGTATTCCAGCAATACATGACAGGGGAAGCTAGACATGGTAGCATTTTGTAAAACAGTATTCCAGGAATACATTACAGGGGAAACAAGACATGGTAGTATTTTGTAAAACAGTATTTCAGCAATACATGACAAGGGAAACAAGACAAGGCAGTATTTTGTAAAACAGTATTCCAGCAATACATGACAGGGGAAACTAAACAGGGTAGTATTTTGGAAAGCAGTATTGCAGCAATACCTGACAGGGGAAACAGGACAAGGTTGTATTTTGTAAAACAGTATTCCAGCAATACATGACAGGGGAAACTAGACAGGGTAGTATTTTGGAAAGCAGTATTCCAGCAATTCATGACAGGGGAAACAGGACAAGGTTGTATTTTGTAAAACAGTATTCCAGCAATACATGACAGGGGAAACTAGACAGGGTAGTATTTTAAAAAATAGTATTCCAGCAATACATGACAGGGGAAACAAGACAAGGCTGTATTTTGTAAAACAGTATTCCAGCAATACATGACAAGGGAAAACTAGACATGGTAGTATTTTGTAAAACAGTATTCCAGCAATACATGACAGGGGAAACAAGACAAGGTTGTATTTTGTAAAACAGTATTCCAGCAATACATGACAGGGGAAACTAGACAAGGCTGTATTTTGTAAAACAGTATTCCAGCAATACATGACAGGGGAAACTAGACATGGTAGTATTTTGTAAAACAGTAATCTAGCAATACATGACAGGGGAAACTAGACATGGTAGTATTTTGTAAAACAGTATTCCAGCAATACATGGCAGGTGAAACGAGACAAGGCTGTACTTTGTAAAACAGTATTCCAGCAATACATGACAGGGGAAACTAGACATGGTAGTATTTTGCAAAACAGTATTCCAGCAATACATGACAGGGGAAGCTAGACATGGTAGTATTTTGTAAAACAGTATTCCAGGAATAGATTACAGGGGAAACAAGACATGGTAGTATTTTGTAAAACAGTATTTCAGCAATACATGACAAGGGAAACAAACCAAGGCAGTATTTTGTAAAACAGTATTCCAGCAATACATGACAGGGGAAACTAGACAGGGTAGTATTTTGGAAAGCAGTATTCCAGCAATACATGACAGGGGAAACAGGACAAGGTTGTATTTTGTAAAACAGTATTCCAGCAATACATGACAGGGGAAACTAGACAGGGTAGTATTTTGTAAAGCAGTATTCCAGCAATTCATGACAGGGGAAACAGGACAAGGTTGTATTTTGTAAAACAGTATTCCAGCAATACATGACAGGGGAAACTAGACATGGTAGTATTATGTAAAACAGTATTCCAGCAATACATGACAGGGGAAACTAGACATGGTAGTATTTTGTAAAACAGTATTCCAGCAATACATGACAGGGGAAACTAGACAGGGTAGTATTTTAAAAAATAGTATTCCAGCAATACATGACAGGGGAAACAAGACAAGGCTGTATTTTGTAAAACAGTATTCCAGCAATACATGACAGGGGAAACTAGACATGGTAGTATTTTGTAAAACAGTATTCCAGCAATACATGACAGGGGAAACAAGACAAGGTTGTATTTTGTAAAACAGTATTCCAGCAATACATGACAGGGGAAACTAGACAAGGTTGTATTTTGTAAAACAGTATTCCAGCAATACATGACAGGGGAAACTAGACATGGTAGTATTTTGTAAAACAGTATTCCAGCAATACATGACAGGGGAAACTAGACATGGTAGTATTTTGTAAAACAGTATTCCAGCAATACATGACAGGGGAAACTAGACATGGTAGTATTTTGCAAAACAGTATTCCAGCAATACATGACAGGGGAAGCTAGACATGGTAGTATTTTGTAAAACAGTATTCCAGGAATACATTACAGGGGAAACAAGACATGGTAGTATTTTGTAAAACAGTATTTCAGCAATACATGTCAAGGGAAACAAGACAAGGCAGTATTTTGTAAAACAGTATTCCAGCAATACATGACAGGGGAAACTAGACAGGGTAGTATTTTGGAAAGCAGTATTCCAGCAATACATGACAGGGGAAACAGGACAAGGTTGTATTTTGTAAAACAGTATTCCAGCAATACATGACAGGGGAAACTAGACAGGGTAGTATTTTGGAAAGCAGTATTCCAGCAATTCATGACAGGGGAAACAGGACAAGGTTGTATTTTGTAAAACAGTATTCCAGCAATACATGACAGGGGAAACTAGACATGGTAGTATTATGTAAAACAGTATTCCAGCAATACATGACAGGGGAAACTAGACATGGTAGTATTTTGTAAAACAGTATTCCAGCAATACATGACAGGGGAAACTAGACAGGGTAGTATTTTAAAAAATAGTATTCCAGCAATACATGACAGGGGAAACAAGACAAGGCTGTATTTTGTAAAACAGTATTCCAGCACTACATGACAGGGAAAACTAGACATGGTAGTATTTTGTAAAACAGTATTCCAGCAATACATGACAGGGGAAACAAGACAAGGTTGTATTTTGTAAAACAGTATTCCAGCAATACATGACAGGGGAAACAAGACAAGGCTGTATTTTGTAAAACAGTATTCCAGCAATACATGACAGGGGAAACTAGACATGGTAGTATTTTGTAAAACAGTATTCCAGCAATACATGACAGGGGAAACTAGACATGGTAGTATTTTTGTAAAACAGTATTCAGCAATACATGGCAGGTGAAACATGAGACAAGGCTGTATTTTGTAAAACAGTATTCAGCAATACATGACAGGGGAAACTAGGCATGGTAGTATTTTGTAAAACAGTATTCCAGCAATACATGACAGGGGAGACTAGACATGGTAGTATTTGTAAAACAGTATTCCAGGAATACATTACAGGGGAAACAAGACATGGTAGTATTTTGTAAAACAGTATTTCAGCAATACATGACAGGATTGGGAAACATTACAAGGAAACAAGACATTGCAGTATTTTGTAAAACAGTATTCCAGCAATACATGACAGGGGAAAAACTAGACATGGTAGTATTTTTTGTAAAACAGTATTCCAGCAATACATGACAGGGGAAACAAGACATGGTAGTATTTTGTAAAACAGTATACCAGCAATACATGACAGGGGAAACAAGACAAGGCTGTATTTTGGAAAGCAGTATTCCAGCAATACATGACAGGGGAAACTAGACATGGTAGTATTTTGTAAAACAGTATTCCAGCAATACATGACAGGGGAAACTAGACATGGTAGTATTTTGTAAAACAGTATTCCAGTAATACATGACAGGGGAAACTAGACATGGTAGTATTTTGCAAAACAGTATTCCAGCAATACATGACAGGGGAAGCTAGACATGGTAGTATTTTGTAAACAGGATTGCAGGAATACATTACAGGGGAAACAAGACATGGTAGTATTTTGTAAAACAGGGAAACAGTATTTCAGCAATACATGACAGGGGAAACAAGACAAGGCAGTATTTTGTAAAACAGTATTCCAGCAATACATGACAGGGAAACTAGACATGGTAGTATTTTTGTAAAACAGTATTCCAGCAATACATGACAGGGAAAACTAGACATGGTAGTATTTTGTAAAACAGTATTCCAGCAATACATGACAGGGGAAACAAGACATGGTAGTATTTTGTAAAACAGTATACCAGCAATACATGACAGGAAAAACACAGACAAAACAGCAGTATTTTGTAAAAACAGTATTCCAGCAATACATGGCAGGTGAAACTAGACAAGGCTGTACTTTGTAAAACAGTATTCCAGCAATACATGACAGGGGAAACTAGACATGGTAGTATTTTGCAAAACAGTATTCCAGCAATACATGACAGGGGAGGCTAGACATGGTAGTATTTTGTAAAACAGTATTTCAGCAATGTACATGAAAACAGACATTCAGTATTTCAGCAATACATGACAGGGAGGGAAACAAGCCATGGCAGTATTTTGTAAAACAGTATTCCAGCAATACATGACAGGGGAAACTAGACATGGTAGTATTTTGTAAAACAGTATTCCAGCAATACATGACAGGGGAAACAAGACATGGTAAACAGTATTTTACATGTAAAACAGTAGAATACATGGTAGGGGAAACAAGACAAGGCTTTTTGTAAAACAGTATTCCAGCAATACATGACAGGGGAAACTAGACATGGTAGTATTTTGTAAAACAGTAGCAATTCCAGCAATTTTGTAAAACAGTAGATGAATAGATACAAGACAGGAGTAGTATTTTTTGTAAAACAGTATTCCAGCAATACATGACAGGGGAAACTAGACATGGTAGTATTTTGTAAAACAGTATTCCAGCAATACATGACAGGGGAAGCTAGACATGGTAGTATTTTGTAAACAGGATTGCAGGAATACATACACATGACAGGGAAACAAGACATGGTAGTATTTTGGTAAAACAGTATTTCAGCAATACATGACAGGGGAAACAAGACATGGTAGTATTTTGTAAAAACAGTATTCCAAATACATGATGGGGAATACATATTTTGTAAACAGTATTCCACATGACAGGGGAAACTAGACATGGTAGCATTTTGTAAAACAGTATTCCAGCAATACATGACAGGGGAAAACATGGTAGTATTTTGTTAAATATATTTTGTAAAACAGTATTTTGTAAACAATACATGACAGGGGAAACAAGACAAGGCTGTATTTTGAAAAGCAGTATTCCAGCAATACATGACAGGGGAAACTAGACATGGTAGTATTTTGTAAAACAGTATTCCAGCAATACATGACAGGGGAAACTAGACATGGTAGTATTTTGTAAAACAGTATTCCAGTAATACATGACAGGGGAAACTAGACATGGTAGTATTTTGCAAAACAGTATTCCAGCAATACATGACAGGGGAAGCTAGACATGGTAGTATTTTGTAAACAGGATTGCAGGAATACATTACAGGGGAAACAAGACATGGTAGTATTTTGTAAAACAGTATTTCAGCAATACATGACAAGGGAAACAAGACAAGGCAGGATTTTGTAAAACAGTATTCCAGCAATACATGACAGGGGAAACTAGACATGGTAGCATTTTGTAAAACAGTATTCCAGCAATACATGACAGGGAAAACTAGACATGGTAGTATTTTGTAAAACAGTATTCCAGCAATACATGACAGGGGAAACAAGACATGTTAGTATTTTGTAAGACAGTATACCAGCAATACATGACAGGGGAAACAAGACAAGGCTGTATTTTGGAAAGCAGTATTCCAGCAATACATGACAGGGGAAACTAGACATGGTAGTATTTTGTAAAACAGTATTCCAGCAATACATGACAGGGGAAACTAGACATGGTAGTATTTTGTAAAACAGTATTCCAGCAATACATGACAGGGGAAACTAGACATGGTAGTATTTTTCAAAACAGTATTCCAGCAATACATGACAGGGGAAATTAGACACAGTAGTATTTTGTAAAACAGTATTCCAGCAATACATGACAGGGGAAACTAGACATGGTAGTATTTTGTAAAACATTATTCAAGCAATACATGGCAGGGGAAACAAGACAAGGTTGTAATTTGTAAAACAGTATTCAAGCAATACATGACAGGGGAAAGAAGACAAGGTTGTATTTTGTAAAACAGTATTCCAGCAATACATGACAGGGGAAACAAGACAAGGTTTTATTTTGTAAAACAGTATTCCAGCAATACATGACAGGGGAAACTAGACGTGGTAGTGTTTTGGAAAGCAGTATTCCAGCAATACATGACACGGGATACAGGACAAGGTTGTATTTTGTAAAACAGTATTCCAGCAATACATGACAGCGGAAACTAGACATGGTAGTATTATGTAAAACAGTATTCCAGCAATACATGACAGGGAAAACTAGACATGGTAGTATTTTGTAAAACAGTATTCCAGCAATACATGACAGGGGAAACTAGACAGAGTAGTATTTTGTAAAATAGTATTCAAGCAATACATGACAGGGGAAACAAGACAAGGCTGTATTTTGTAAAACAGTATTCCAGCAATACATGACAGGGGAAACTAGACATGGTAGTATTTTGTAAAACAGTATTCCAGCAATACATGACAGGGGAAACAAGACAAGGTTGTATTTTGTAAAACAGTATTCCAGCAATACATGACAGGGGAAACTAGACATGGTAGTATTTTGTAAAACAGTATTCCAGCAATACATGACAGGGGAAACGAGACAAGGCTGTATTTTGGAAAACAGTATACCAGCAATACATGACAGGGGAAACTAGACATGGTAGTATTTTGTAAAACAGTATTCCAGCAATACATGACAGGGGAAGCTAGACATGGTAGTATTTTGTAAAACAGTATTCCAGGAATACATGACAGGGGAAACAAGACAAGGCTGTATTTTGTAAAACAGTATTCCAGCAATACATGACAGGGGAAACAAGATAAGGCTGTATTTTGTAAAACAGTATTCCAGCAATACATGACAGGGGAAACTAGACATGGTAGTATTTTGTAAAACAGTATTCCAGCAATACATGACAGGGGAAACTAGACATGGTAGTATTTTGTAAAACAGTATTCCAGCAATACATGACAGGGGAAACTAGACATGGTAGTATTTTTCAAAACAGTATTCCAGCAATACATGAGAGGGGAAATTAGACATAGTAGTATTTTGTAAAACAGTATTCCAGCAATACATGACAGGGGAAACTAGACATGGTAGTATTTTGGAAAGCAGTATTCCAGCAATACATGACAGGGGAAACAAGACGTGGTAGTATTTTGGAAAGCAGTATTCCAGCAATACATGACAGGGGAAACTGGACAAGGTATTATTTTGGAGAGCAGTATTCCAGCAATACATTACAGGGGAAACAAGACGTGGTAGTATTTTGGAAAGCTGTATTCCAGCAGTGCATGACAGGGGAAACAAGTCAAGGCTGTATTTTGTAAAACAGTTTTCCAGCAATACATGACAGGGGAAACTAGACAAGGCTGTATTTTGGAAAACATTATTCCAGCAATACATGACAGGGGAAACAAGACATGGTAGTATTTTGGAAAGCAGTATTCAAGAATACATGACAGGGGAAACATGACAATGCTGTATTTGTAAAACATTATTCCAGCAATACATAACAGAGGAAACTAGACATGGTAGTATTTTGGAAAGCAGTATTCCAGCAATACATGACAGGGGAAACTAGACAAGGCTGTATTTTGGAAAACATTATTCCAGCAATACATGGCAGGGGAAACAAGACATGTTAGTATTTTGGAAAGCAATATTCCAGCAATACATGACAGGGGAAACTAGACATGGTAGTATTTTGGAAAGCAGTATTCCAGCAATACATGACAGGGGAAACTAGACATGGTAGGATTTTGGAAAGCAGTATTCAAGCAATACATGACAGGGGAAACAAGACATGGTGGTATTTTGGAAAGCAGTATTCCAGCAATGCATGACAGGGGAAACAAGACATGGTCGTATTTTGTAAAACAGTATTCCAGCAATGCATAACAAGGGAAACAAGACAAGGCAGTATTTTGTAAAGCAGTATTCCAGTAATGCATGACAGGGGAAACAAGACAAGGCAGTATTTTGTAAAGCAATATTCCAGCAATACATGACAGGGGAAACTAGACATGGTAGTATTTTGTAAAACAGTATTCCAGCAATACATGACAGGGGAAACTAGACATGGTAGTATTTTGTAAAACAGTATTCCAGCAATACATGACAGGGGAAACTAGACATGGTGGTATTTTGGAAAGCAGTATTCCAGCAATACATGACAGGGGAAACTAGACATGGTAGTATTTTGGAAAGCAGTATTCCAGGAATACATGACAGGGGAAACTAGGCATGGTATTATTTTGGAAAGCAGTATTCCAGCAATACATTACAGGGGAAACTAGACGTGGTAGTATTTTGGAAAGCAGTATTCCAGCAATGCATGACAGGGGAAACAAGTCAAGGCTGTATTTTGGAAAGCAGTTTTCCAGCAATACATGACAGGGGAAACTAGACAAGGCTGTATTTTGGAAAACATTATTCCAGCAATACATGGCAGGGGAAACAAGACATGGTAGTATTTTGGAAAGCAGTATTCAAGAATACATGACAGGGGAAACATGACAATGCTGTATTTGTAAAACAGTATTCCAGCAATACATGACAGGCGAAACTAGACATGGTAGTATTTTGTAAAACAGTATTCCAGCAATAGATGACAGGGGAAACTAGACATGGTAGTATTTTGGAAAGCAGTATTCCAGCAATACATTGTCAAGATCACATATGGTTGAGCTGTATATACGTTGGATGTTTCTTATAGTGTGGTTGAACTGTATGTGTCGGTTGAGTGAGTGTACGTGCAGTTGGGCTGTGTGCGAAGTGAGATTGCACGTGAAAAGCAGGCAGTTTCTGCGACTTAGTCATAAAAGTGGACGGTTTGATGTGACGGGTGCAGTCGTGATATGATAGAGCGGAGCGACGGTGTGAAAGCTGAGCCAGGAAAATTATCATGGCGTGAGTAAATTTTGCATTTAATTATGGAAATTGTTAGATTGTATTTGTATGTCCATAATGTTGAATTGAATAGCACAGTGTCGGTCATAGGTTGATATTCAAACATCACTCAGGCGAAATGTAAACATGGCAATTGTTGGTCACTGTAGTGAGTATGTATAGGCATAATCACTTGTCTGTGTTGAATAACACGTGTATGTTATTCTAAGTGTAATTATGCTGACATTGCTCTGTGTATTATCATTCTGAGTATTTAATACTCTGTATTGTGTTGAATGATTGTGTATTGAGTATATTACACTCGAGTAGTAAGTGTGTATAATCATTCAATTGTGAATTGAATGATTAGTGTACATTGAGTATGTGACGCTCAAGACGTAAACAAGTGTGTGTAACAAGTACTTTGTCTTTGTGTAGTGTCGGGGCCGTATTGGCTTGACGGCCTGTGTGCTGGCTAGTTGAGTGTGGCGGGTCAACACCAAGTATGCTGACCAGCGAAGTGATGCCTCTCACCAGTGTTGTGACCGGACGTTGTCCAGTGCCAAGTATGGAGGGCAGGGTAGCCTCAAGGTATTGCCGGTTGAGTGTGGCGGGTCAACTCCAAGTATGCTGACCAGCTAAGCGATGCCTCTCACCAGTGCCTCTCACCAGTGTTGTGACCGGACGTTGTCCAGTGACAAGTATGGAGGGCAGGGTAGCCTCAGGGTATCGTCAGACAGGGTGTGACCGTGTTCGTGAGGACGTGAACTGTACATACCATTAATCTGTGCAACCTCCTGTATAGGAGCCGATCGTCAAATAGATGTGGACTGGAATATTACATTTTTTGTAAATGTTTCATTTGTATGCCTATATTTGATTTGTGTATTGTGTATAGGAGTATGAGTGTATTGGGTACCGCTGGTGTAATGGAGTACTGAGTGTGTATTTGAGTGATGTACTGAAGGTGTATTTGAGTGATATATGACTGAGATGTTTGGATGAATGTATTTGAGGTGAGAAAGGGGGTGTGCAAGCTGAATATTTGAACTTTTCTTGATTTTCCATTTCATTTTGTTTTGAAAAAAATTATATTTATTTCAACACCACCTTTGTTTTATCTCGCATTGTGACATTTTGGTGGCAGCGGTGGGATTTGTTTTTTTTTTGTCACATGTGAGATATGTAGGTCCATTTAGTAATTTCCAAATTACTTTTCGTATGAGTGTGGTACGCTCGTATATTGGGTGTCGTGCGCCTGGTTTCCTTCACATTTTTCATTGCTTGGTACTAATGGCTGTAGGGTGCTGAGGTATAACGGGTCCCTTTGTTCAAACCTTACCTTGTATTAGATAGTATACATTTTTACCTGTAGATATTTTGCTTAGTTTCACTATGGATTTAGTGGGCATATGTAAATTGGGCAAGGAGTTAGGTTATACAGGGGAGAATTTACAGCAGTTTGTAAGGGAACAGACAGATTTAGAGAGGGAGAGGGGAGAAGGATAGATTAGAACGGGATGACCGGGAAAGGGTTCGGGAGATGAAGAAACTAGAGATAGAGAAACTTAGATTGGAGAATGAGGACAAGGAAAAGGAAAGGGTTATGAAGTTAGAGAGCATGAAGTTAGACTTAGAGAAGAAGCTGCAGTTAGAGGGGGGAGAAGGGTACTGTAGGTGAAGGTATAAAGCAGGAAGGTAAGCCACCATTTGTTACTTATGTGCCTAAGATGCCACCTTTTGATGACCAGAGAGATAACATCGATGCTTATTTACAAAGGTTTGAGCGTGTAGCCAAGTCACAGGCATGGCCAAAGGTTCGGTGGGCAACCTTTCTCAGCACCTTATTGAAGGGTAAGGCACTTGACGTTTACTCTCGATTAGACCCCGACAAGGTGGAGGTCTACAAGGAGGTAAAGCAAGCATTGCTGAAGCGGTATGAGATGACTGAGGAAGGGTTCCGACAGAAGTTCAGGACAGCTCGGATAGAGATGGGTGAGACTTTTACTCAGTTCTTAGTTAGAGTTGGGAATTATTTTGATAGGTGGGTAGATCTTAGTGGCAGTGCTAGGACTTGGGAGGGAATTAGAGATTTGTTGTTGAGGGAGCAGCTCTTGCATGGTGTTAGTACAGGCCTTTGTATTTTCTTGAAGGAGAGGAAGCCAGAGTCTGTTGGGGAAATGGCTAGGTTAGCAGAACATTTTGTGGAGGCTAGGAAGGTGTTACGGGTAGATCTGTTCATCCAGTTAGTCAGGGTGGTGATAGGTTCAAGAAGGGCTCAGATAGTCAGGTGAAGAAGTCAGTACAGAGTGAGAAGAGGGATTCCAGAACGTTTGTGCCGATGCATGAGCGGAAATGTTATGGCTGTGGTGATTTGGGACATATGGCATCTTCTTGTTCTAAGTGGAAGTCCAAACTTAAGGGCAATACAGGTGCTGGTAGTGTTGTCATTGAGAGTGTCAGTGATGTGTCCAGTGAGCCAGTTGTAGAAGTAGGAGAGAAGAGTGAGATAGATTCTCAAGGTGTGGAAGGAAGTGATACTAGTGTTACAGATCATTCAGGTGAGGATGACGCTCTAGTGACGTCAGGTACAACGTCAGGTACGATGTGTGGTATGTGTGGGACTATGCCAGTGCGTGTTGGTAAATTGTGGCCATTCAGTGAATGTCTTGCGTGATTCTGGCTGTAATGGAGTTGTTGTCAAGAGATCTCTTGTGGATGAGGATTGCTTTGTGGAAGGTGAGCTTCATAACTGTACCATGGGTGATGGTAGGGTTTGTACTGTACCAGTAGCATGGGTTCCTATAGATTCACCATTTTACAAGGGCACAGTTAAGGCAGCATGTTTGGAGACTCCTTTGTTTGATGTTATGTTAGGGAATATTCCAGGTGCAAGGGCTCCTGAGGATCCATTACCTGAAGAGGAAGTAGTAGAGGTTGTTGAAGCTGTTGGTGCTGTAGAGACTAGGCGTCAGAGGAAGGTTAGGGAGCAAGGTATGAAACCAATGAAAACATTTCAGTCTGTTGGCATTTCCTTGAGTAGGCTAGAGTTTATTCAGAAACAGAAGGAGGATTCTGGGTTAGACAAAGTCCGGAAGTTGGTGCAAGATGGTAGACAGAAGATGACGGAGAAGGGTGTGTCACGATATTTCAGTGAGAATGAGATGTTGTATCGTGAGTATGTGAGTCATGATGGTTTGGCTGTTGTTCAGGCTGTTGTTCCTACAGAGTTGAGGTCAGAGGTTATGAAAGTGTGTCATGAATCTTTGATGGGTGGTCACATGGGTGTGAAGAAAACGCTGGACAGGGTTATTTCACAATTTTATTGGCCAGGTGTGCAAGGTGATGTTAGGAGGCACTGTTTGTCTTGTGATGTTTGTCAGCGTACGATTCCAAAGGGGAAGGTTGGCAAGGTTCCTTTAGGTCAGATGCCATTAATTTCTACACCTTTCGAAAGGATAGCCGTAGACTTGATTGGTCCTTTATATCCAGTAACTGATAGAGGCAATCGGTACATCCTAACAGTTGTTGACTATGCGACTAGGTATCCTGAAGCTGTAGCTCTTCCGAGGATAGAAACTGAGTATGTTGCAGAGGCTCTTTTGGAGATATTTAGTCGGGTAGGTGTCCCCAAGGAGATGTTGTCTGATATGGGTGCTCAATTTACGTCATCAGTCATGAAGGAGGTTAGTAGATTGTTGTCCCTCAAGCAGTTAACCACCACTCCATACCATCCTATGTGTAATGGGTTAGTTGAGAGGTTTAATGGCACTCTGAAGTTGATGTTAAAGCGGCTAAGTGCTGAGAAACCAACTGATTGGGATCGTTATTTATCAGCTTTGCTTTTTGCTTACAGGGAAGTACCTCAGGAAAGTCTAGGATTTTCTCCATTCGAGTTGTTGTATGGCAGGAAAGTGAGAGGGCCTGTTCAGGTGTTGAGGGAATTGTGGACAAAAGATATTCCAGATCCAGAGACTAGGACAACCTATGAGTATGTGTTGGACTTACAGAATAGGTTAGAGGAGACAATTGAGGTAGCTTATCAATCTTTGGTTAAGGCATCAGGCAGGTACAGGAAGCATTTCAATCGCAAGGTGAAGGTACGCCAGATGAAAGCGGGTGATAAGGTGTTAATTCTGTTACCTACCAATCACAACAAGTTATTGTTACAATGGAAAGGTCCTTTTGTGATAGAGGAGAGTTTTGGTTCTGACAATTATCGCGTTAGAGTTGGGGATAAGTTGAAGACTTATCATGCTAACTTACTCAAGAAGTATATTGACAGGGAATCTAGTAGCTGTAGTACAGTGGTCAGTGATGTGAGTGTGAGTTTACCACAGTATGTTTGTACAGGCATTGTTGATGTGGGAGATGACAATGTGGAGTCAGATGCAGAAGGGGATTTGCCTGAGATTGTTTCTCCACCTTTGACGGCTAAGGAAACTTATCTTGATGTGAACATTTCTCAAGATTTGTCGGATGTGCAGAAGACAGACGTTAGGGGAGTTGTTGGCAGAATTTTCAGATGTTTTGACAGATTTGCCGGGAGGACCAACTGTATGGAATATAAGGTCAGGTTGACTTCTTCAGATCCAGTTAGGCCACGTCCTTATCCAATACCTCATCATATGAGAGAGACCGTTGCAGCAGAGATACAGACTATGTTGGACTTAGGTGTTATTGAACCTTCAGATTCACTTTATGCTTCTCCAATTGTGCTAGTGAAGAAACCAGATGGTAGTTACAGATTTTGTTCAGATTACAGAGCCATTAATCGTATCACGGTTTTTGATTCAGAACCAGTCACTTTGGCAGAAAGTCTCTTTGCAAGGCTTAGTAAGTGTCAGTATCTGTCTAAGTTTGATATCAGTAAAGCTTATTGGCAGATTCCGATGGAGGAGGAAAGTAAGGCATATACAGCGTTTATCACTCCAGATGGGCTATATCAGTGGACAGTTATGCCGTTTGGTATGGTTAATGCTTCAGCAGTCTTCACAAGGTTAATGAGGAAAATCCTTAGAGGGGTAGATCATGTAGACAGTTACATTGATGATGTGATTGAAGGAACTGATAGATGGGCAGATCACATGGTAAGTCTGAGAGCTATTTTCAGTCGTTTACGTCAGTACAATATCACTGCCAGACCCTCAAAAGTGATGATTGGGTACCATACTATACCATTCCTGGGACATATTGTCGGTCAAGGTAATATTTCTCCTGACAGTAAGAAGTTAGCAGCAATCTTGGAATTGTCACGACCAACCACAAAGAAACAGGTGAGATCTTTGATTGGTTTAACTGGTTACTACAGGCGGTTTATTCCAAACTTTGCAGCCATTGCAGTTCCACTGACAGATTTGACAAAGAAGGGTAAGCCTAATGTTGTTGTTTGGACTGATAGTCAGGAACAGGCATTCCAGACGTTGAAGAAGCTCATGGCAAGTGCACCAATTCTAAAGTTGCCGGATTTGGAAAAGACATTTCTGTTGCGGACAGATGCATCAGATGTTGGCATTGGAGCAGTGCTATTACAAGAACATGAGGGTGAGAAGTTTCCCATTATGTATGTCAGTCGGAAGTTGCTGGACCGAGAGAAGGCATATTCTACCATTGAGAAAGAGTGTTTGGCTATTGTGTGGGGTGTACAGAAATTGAGCCGGTTTTTGTATGGGAGGGAATTTCTGTTAGAGACAGATCACCAGCCTCTAGTGTGGATGACCAAGGCTAAGTTGGCAAACGGGCGAGTTATGAGGTGGGCCTTAGCTTTGCAGCCGTACAGATTCTGTATCAGAGCGGTGAAGGGTGTGGAGAATGTCGGGGCCGATCTCATGAGCCGGTGTCCACCGTGAGTTTATTTTCCTGTATTCAAAACTCCAATGTGATCTGTCCTAGTGTATATAATTATTTTGCAAATAATTATCAAGGATGGGAGGTGTGTCAAGATCACATGTGGTTGAGCTGTATATACGTTGGATGTTTCTTATAGTGTGGTTGAACTGTATGTGTCGGTTGAGTGAGTGTACGTGCAGTTGGGCTGTGTGCGAAGTGAGATTGCACGTGAAAAGCAGGCAGTTTCTGCGACTTAGTCATAAAAGTGGACGGTTTGATGTGACGGGTGCAGTCGTGATATGATAGAGCGGAGCGACGGTGTGAAAGCTGAGCCAGGAAAATTATCATGGCGTGAGTAAATTTTGCATTTAATTATGGAAATTGTTAGATTGTATTTGTATGTCCATAATGTTGAATTGAATAGCACAGTGTCGGTCATAGGTTGATATTCAAACATCACTCAGGCGAAATGTAAACATGGCAATTGTTGGTCACTGTAGTGAGTATGTATAGGCATAATCACTTGTCTGTGTTGAATAACACGTGTATGTTATTCTAAGTGTAATTATGCTGACATTGCTCTGTGTATTATCATTCTGAGTATTTAATACTCTGTATTGTGTTGAATGATTGTGTATTGAGTATATTACACTCGAGTAGTAAGTGTGTATAATCATTCGAATTGTGAATTGAATGATTAGTGTACATTGAGTATGTGACGCTCAAGACGTAAACAAGTGTGTGTAACAAGTACTTTGTCTTTGTGTAGTGTCGGGGCCGTATTGGCTTGACGGCCTGTGTGCTGGCTAGTTGAGTGTGGCGGGTCAACACCAAGTATGCTGACCAGCGAAGTGATGCCTCTCACCAGTGTTGTGACCGGACGTTGTCCAGTGCCAAGTATGGAGGGCAGGGTAGCCTCAAGGTATTGCCGGTTGAGTGTGGCGGGTCAACTCCAAGTATGCTGACCAGCTAAGCGATGCCTCTCACCAGTGCCTCTCACCAGTGTTGTGACCGGACGTTGTCCAGTGACAAGTATGGAGGGCAGGGTAGCCTCAGGGTATCGTCAGACAGGGTGTGACCGTGTTCGTGAGGACGTGAACTGTACATACCATTAATCTGTGCAACCTCCTGTATAGGAGCCGATCGTCAAATAGATGTGGACTGGAATATTACATTTTTGTAAATGTTTCATTTGTATGCCTATATTTGATTTGTGTATTGTGTATAGGAGTGAGTGTATTGGGTACCGCTGGTGTAATGGAGTACTGAGTGTGTATTTGAGTGATGTACTGAAGGTGTATTTGAGTGATATATGACTGAGATGTTTGGATGAATGTATTTGAGGTGAGAAAGGGGTGTGCAAGCTGAATATTTGAACTTTTCTTGATTTTCCATTTCATTTTGTTTTGAAATACATTATATTTATTTCAACACCACCTTTGTTTTATCTCGCATTGTGACATACATGACAGGGGAAACAAGACATGGTAGTATTTTGGAAAGCAGTATTCCAGCAATGCATGACAGGGGAAACAAGACATGGTATTATTTTGTAAAACAGTATTCCAGCAATGCATGACAGGGGAAACAAGACAAGGCTGTATTTTGGAAAGCAGTTTTCCAGCAATGCATGACAGGGGAAACAAGTCAATGCTGTATTTGTAAAACAGTATTTCAGCAATACATGACAGAGGAAACTAGACATGGTAGTATTGTGGAAAGCAGTATTCCAGTAATGCATGACAGGGGAAACTAGACATGGTAGTATTTTGGAAAGCAGTATTCCAGCAATACATGACAGGGAAAACCAGAGAAGGCAGTATCTTGTGAAGCTGTATTCCAGCAATACATGACAGGGGAAACTAGACAAGGCTGTATTTTGTAAAACAGCATTCCAGCAATATATGGCAGGGGAAACTAGACAAGGCTGTATTTTGGAAAGCAGTGTTCCAGCAATGCATGACAGGGGATAGAAGACAAGGCTGTATTTTGGAAAGCAGTATTCCAGCAATACATGACAAGGAAAACCAGAGAAGGCAGTATCTTGTGAAGCTGTATTCCAGCAATACATTACAGGGGAAACTACAGGAGTCAACATTTTGTACAACAGTATTCCAGCAATACATGGCAGGGGAAACTAGAAAAGGCAGTACATGTATTTTGTAAAGCGGTATTCCAGCGATACTTTGGCAGGGCAAACTACTGAAAGCAGTATTTTGCGAAGAAGTATTTCAGAAATGGATTGACAGGTGAAGCTAGAAAAAGGCTTGGGGCATTCTATCCATATTCTGTTTTGGGTGGTCTGTATGATAAGGTGACGTTTTGACCATTAGTAACATCACCTCCGGTCACCATTCTTAAACGGTACTTTTCAAGTATATTTTTTGTTTAGGTAAAGGGCATTACTCTGTTTGGAACAGCTTTTGTTTGTTTGCTGTTTTGTTTAAGGTTGTTTAAGCCTAATTACATCAGTCTGTAAAATCATGGAGTCTGTACGAGACAACCCAGAAACTGATACAGTTGGGATACTATGACATGCATCAACCAAGTCACAGGGCCGGACCAACCGATCCCGTTATCATTACGACAAGCCTGTTTTGCTGAAGATTATTTCTAACCTGGATCTTCAAAGGGTCGCAAGCACTTGTGATCACTGAAGATTTTAAAGCTTATTCCTAAATGCTCATGAATACTGTCATTGTATATGATATTAACTATATACATTGCGGTAACTGGGGTAACAAGAAATAGTATGAATTTCTGTTACTTTACTTATTTATGAACGTTGCAATAGGGAAAGCCCGCCAGATTTAATGTTTTCCTTTTGATTTGATTTCTTTCTGGAGTCGGCGGACTCGGAGAAGCCGAAATTATATCTGCGAAAACATTTGATAGCAAAACAATGTACGGATAGCAAAACAATGTACGGCATTGAACTGACGATATTACAAACAAACTGGGTACTCTACACCTTAATCCCTGATCCACGAGCACTTTGGTTTCTACTCCACTCAAGGTGAGGTGAGGTGAAATTGGGTTTAACGTCGTGCTTGAGAATATTTCGCTCATATGACGACGTGCATGCGTGTGTATGTGCGGCTGCTTGTACTAGCCTAGACTGAAGCTGGTTTTATAGTGCTAGCCCACTGAGATACCATGCCGCAGTGAAGCATGAATACCCCACTCAGACACATTATACTGACTCCGAGCCGACCAGTCCTTGTTGTACCCATTAATGCCGAGCGCCAGGCAGGGACCAACAAGTACCATATTTTAACGTGTTTTGGTATGACGCGGTCGGGGATCAAACCTGCGACCTTTCCGCTCTCCGGGCGGACGCTCTAACCACTATTCCACGGAGGCGGTCCTACTCCACTCAAGGTACAATGTGTGACGACACATGCAGATCAGGGTTTGAATGTATTTCCTGCAACCCAAGCTTGTCGTAAGAGGCGATTAACAGCATCGGGTGTTCAGACTCGCTGTCTTGGGTGACACATGTCATCGTATCCCAATTTCGTAGATCGATGATCATGCTGTTGATCACTGGATTGTCTGGTCCATCCTCTACTATTCACAGACCGCCGCCATATAGCTGGAAAATTTCAGGGTACGACGTTAACTAACAAACAAACAAAAACAACATGTGACCTACTGGTATCCTCTACAAAGTAGGAGTACTACAGTAGCCTAAACTCAGTGTACAAATTCACCGTGTCCGAATGCTAACGATAAAATCCCGGACCCCGTTTCAGAAGGCTGACATAGCTGAAATATCGTTGTAAGTGTATGTTAAGGTGTGACAAATATGTCAATCTTAGCACTGTCACTTAATACGGTTCCCTTCTAGTTGTCATCAACAGTGTCATCGTGACCACCTGCGTCCAATCAGGAAACGGCCGTCAACACCATTTCTGAGGACGTGATGGTGCGCTTTGTATCCAGACCTGTGTTGTCTTGTCGGACAAGCTTCTTATCCCTTCACAGTGACCGGTCGTTATTAGACGTCACAAGGCTATAGAAAATGTCCCAAATGAAAGTACGAAATAAAGTTTAATAATGAACACAGCATCAGCGAAGAGTGAGGGAGTGAGTTTGGTTTTACGCCGCACTTAGCAATATTGCAGCTACATGGGACCTCGTCCATGGTGCAGTGGATAGAGCGTCCGCCCGGAGAGCGGAAGGTCTCGGGTTCGATCCCCGGCCGCGTCATACCAAAACACGTTAAAACATGGTACTTGTTGGTCCCTGCCTGGCGCTCGGCATTAATGGGTAAAACAAGGACTGGTCGGCTCGGAGTCAGTATAAATGTGTCTGAGTGGGGTATTCATGCTTAACTGCGGCGTGGTATCTCAGTGGGCTAGCACTATAAAACCAGCTTAAGTCTGGGCTTAAGTCTGGGCTAGTACAAGCAGACAATGGCTGTCCTGAATTAGTCCCTATAACAACTTAAAGACTGTAATCAACAAAATTGGTACTCTCAAAATTTGGGATTCAAGTAAATTATGTAATTATAAAGAATACAAATCTCTATTGTCAATTGAATGGTATTTGTGTGAAGAGAATACAGAAGACTTTTATGTTATTACGTGTGTTTGAGCTCCCATTAATGGTTAATATTGGTAGACGATGTGGCATTCTCCGCTGTAATAGAATATGTATCTTTTTGGCGTTAAGTTGTGTAGAAGATGAATATCACTTCCTTCTAAAATGTCCATTGTATGACTATCTCAGATCAAAATATATACCAAGATATTATTGTAATTCACCCACGATGTTTAAGTTTAAAACTCTTCTAACATGTAATAAGATAAATATTTTGTTAAAAGCTGCAAAGTTTATTAAGGAAGCTCCATTTCTCCAAATTCTCCAAATTCCCATCTGTCATTATAATTGAATTTTTCCGACTATACAAAGATTCTATAAGTTTTTGATAATTCATCTCGTCTCGAATACCGCCTGGGAGAATAACGAACGTCCTTCCATGAATATGTTATGGGTTGTTAAAGACAACGATGATATATTTGCTAGACCGTATAATATGTCTCTTGTGAATGTTTATGGGGGAATTGAGTACAAAAGAGAAATGCACGTAATAATAATAATAATAATAATAATAATAGTGCCTATTTATAGTGGGCACAAATCCACGCTCGTAAGCATGCTACAAGGTGGCGCTACAATTAAAATTACAATTAAAACAATATGTACAGTAAGAGTGAGCTGTTTATGAGTCATAGAACGTACACATCACGTTGATTTGCCTGTTTTACCAAAACGTTTTAACCAGATATCGACATACTACATTATTACACTGAATCAGACCCGTGAAGATCCGGGTTAGAACTGATCTTCAGCAACCCATGCCTGTCGTAAGAGGCGACTGTGGGGATCGGGCTCGCTGACTTGGTTGACACATATCATCGTATCCCAATTGCGTGGTTCGATGTTTATAACGGATTGTCTGGTTCAGACTCGATTATTTACAGACCACCGTCATATAGCTGGAATATTGCTAAAATTAAACTCACTCACAACGCTGAATCAATGCTTAAAGTAGTACAAATACATTAACCTGGGGTTATAGAATGTGTGACACGGTGCTTCATCACTAAGATACTGCGTCTTATACTTACATTATCACTGTAAAAGCCATTTTCACAGAGCTCTCGTATTGTTCGTGTAATGTAACAAAGGTCCCAGACACCGAATAATATTTTGTGGGTAAGGGTGGGGTTCATATTAGATGAGGAACCGCCTGAGGGTTGGGCAGGGTGTCAATGGCGAAAAACAGGCCATCGTAACAGGTGTGGGTGGAGTCACGTGGCTTGTGACGTCACAATATCGAACACAATGGTGAGTTCAAAGCTTTGTATATCTTTTAGTTGTGCAGTTCTGACATTTCCTCCAAAATCAAGAAATTTAAGTGTAAACTTTTTTCATTCTTTATGGTACATTTCCCCTTTCCTGACATTTTACGATATGAAAGTGACATTAATACAAATATATATTTAAAAAGTATGAATTATTGAATTTAACGTGAACGAGGATTTCAACAAGCGGATCTAGATGATCTAAATCTTAGTTTTTTGAATTCCTAAAATTCGAATTTGAATGAAATGATGCCCAAAAGGGATACAAGGTAGGATGTTATAAATCCCATTCCTACTCTGATCTGTACCTTGGTGGAGTGTCGGAGTAAACAACATAAATCATCTACACGACACATCAAAGTATCACCCCCGCACACCATACAAACTCATTAGTTTGGCTTTGTTGTTTAAGGGGCGGTGGGTAGCCTAGTGGTTAAAGCGTTCGTTAGTCACGCCGAAGACGCGGGTTCGATTCCCCACATGGGTACAATGTGTGAAGCCCATTTCTGGTGTCCCCCGCCGTGATGTTACTGGAATATTGTAAAAGCGACGTAAAACTAAACTCACTCACTTTCACTTTGTTGTTTAATACCACACACAAAACCATTCCTACCCTGACTGACTGACTGAATTTGGTTTTACGCCGCTTTTAGCAATATTCCAGCAACATCACGGCGGGGGACACCAGAAATGGGCTTCACACATTGTACCCATGTGGGGATTCGAACCCGGGTCTTCGGCGTGACGAGCCAACGCTTTAACCTCTGGGCTACCCCACCGCCCCCTTCCTACCCTGTGGACTAGTTATCACATAATTGGGACAAGGCCGTATAGATTGATCCGCCTTTCAGAACATGTATATAACTTACTACCCTACACACACACACACACACACGCACGCACGCACGCACGCACGCACGCACGCACGCACGCACGCACGCACGCACGCACGCACGCACGCACGCACGCACGCACGCACGCACGCACGCACGCACGCGCACGCACGCACGCACGCACGCACACACCCCACCCCGCACCAAACACAAACACACAACAACCCCCCCCCAACAACCACATACACACACGGCAGCACCCTTCTAAAGACCATTTGGTTTCATATGTTATCAATCTGTGGATAATTATATCAGTAATTCAACGGGTAATTCTGTGGTTGATTCTGATAGATGGTGCTGTGAACAGTTCTCCTCTAAATTTGGTTCTCCTCTTAATGTATCAATGGTAATTCAAAGATACTTTTATGTGTACTTCTATTGACAATTCAGTAGGTACAACTCAGGGCGTTATAACAAGTGATTCTAGGGGTACTTCAACAGATAATTCTATTGGTGAATCTGTGGATAGCATATCTTTGAATAATTTTGGGGTCATGCCTGGATAATTATATGGACGGTACTATTGACGATTGTGTACAATTGTCTGTATAGTCTCTCGGATAATCATGTGGGTAATTTCAAGCGTGATTATTTGGATTATTGTAGGGTTGATGCTGTGGCAACGGCTCTGGATTCACAATTATACCATTTTCAACTCATGGTGTCATCACTGGTGGAGTTTCACTTGTCCATGCATGATTTTCACAGGTATTACGCCCTTTTAACCAAATGACATCTGTTTCTGTCTCTGTTAGTGAAGTCTGGGTTTTCTTTTTGCATATATTATACACACAAAGAACTTAGTTAAGCACCTCCTGACATATCTCACGATTGAATGAGCCCCGATCTTAACCCTTTGGAGCATATCCGGGACATGATTGGTTGTCGTGTGCAACAAAGGGATCCTCCTGTACAGAACCTGGCCCAATTGGAATATACTGTACACGAGGAATGGTGTAGACTGCCCTATCAGAGGATCAGGAGGCTGACAGGGGGTATGAGGAGTAGAGTGCTAGCTGTCATACAGTCACATGGAGGTTACACTCGGTATTGACCTTGAATCGTGTAAGACACGCAAAATGACATTTTGAATGTTCACATTCACCAGTAAATTCAACATTAAACATTCCAGGGCCATACTTGTAAAGATATGGTTTTGTGTGAAAATCAGTTTGTTTGTTTTTGAATGAGCAATTATCATCATAAAATCATCGACATGGTTTCCAAACATTTTGTCGTTTTCTTTTAGTCAAAGGATCATATGGGTCAGAAAAAAAATCATGTTTTCCATCGTGGTCACCACGAGAAGCTTTATGTACGTGTTGAAAACATACCATTGCAAAAATACAGGGGTGCATAATTAAGTTCTTTGTGTATATAATTTAAGGGATCATTCTATTTACGAACCCGTGAAGATCCGGGTTAGAACTGGTCTTCAGCAAGAAGGGGAGTTCATATGGTGCCAATGGGGATGTTTCTGGTCGTAGCCCGTGAAGATCCGGGATAGAATTAACCTTCAGCAACCTATGCTTGTTGTAAGAAGCGACTAACGGGATCGGGTGGTCAGGCTCGCTAACTTGGTTGACATACGTCATCGTATCCCATTTGCGTAGATCGATGCTCATGATGTTGATGACTGGCTTGTCTGGTCCAGACTCGAATATATATAGACCGCCGTCATATAGCTGGAATATTGTTGAGTGCGGAGTTCAACAACAACCCCAAACCAACCAACCACCCAATCTATTTACAACCCGATGATCTTCTGTGAGTGAGTGAGTGAGTTAAAATTTAACGTCACATCGGCAATATTTCAGCCATATCGTGACGAGAACATTGGATATAGAAATGAAATATATGTATATTATAAAAGACCTGCCGGCGAAGGACAGTAATCTTCTGTGGATAGTTTTACGAGAGATTCTGCAAATCATTCTACGGGTACTTCTATGGACGATTCTATAGTTAATTATTCTACAATGTCTTGTAATCGTACCAATCTGGAATATGCTTGAACATTGCACATAGTGTAAAGTACAACAACACATCCACAGACTCGAGCGGCCTTAGCTATCCAGAGCAAAATACGTAGAACCAAACACGCCCTTTGTATTCAAAGATATTCAAGAACACAATGCTTTTCTGGAAGAACAATGTGAACTGCGGCTGTGGATTCTTGTGAAATGTTTTCCCTGAGCTCAGTGCACAGGATCCTCACTCGGATGGTGAAATGAGTAATTTTAACGACAACCTACCAAATCACACTTACAATAACAACTTTAAGCATAAATACGCTCATACATTTTTTTTATTTGTTTATTCCATGACATTTCTTTTTCCGAGATTTCAAAGTGCGCCATACGACCTGTGCTCTGAAGTGGTACAGCTCAGAAATGTACAGATTCTCAGTAAAACTGTCAAAACGGTTTATGGTAGACACGAGGGGGATACGTTCACCTTTTCGCGAACACCTGGTATCATCAATATTGATAGCGCTTCATAAACACAAGCTCTGTAGTATTTTATTGTAAACTTATTGTTATGTTGATTAATGTATTTTTACTGTCTGCCGTTGCATGTTGTATACAGGGACGCGTGAGCATTATGATTTACACACACAATGGGAGTGTCATTCTGCTTAATTGCCCCATACAGTGAAAATCCAGATTATAATTTGGTCTTCAGCAGCCTATGCTAGTCAGGCACGTGCATAACAGGATCGGATGTTCAGATTCACTTGGTCGATACATTTCATCGTACTTGAATTGCTTAGATCGATGTTCATGATGTAAATCGCTTCATTATCTGATACTGACTCAGCAATGTTCATATATCTTGGGGGGCGGTGGGGTAGTCTAGTGGTTAAAGCGTTGGCTCGTCACGCCGAAGACCCGGGTTCGAATCCCCACATGGGTACAATGAGTGAAGCCCATTTCTGGTGTCCGCCGCCGTGATATTGCTGGAATATTGCTAAAAGCGGCGTAAAACCAAACTCAGTCAGTCAGTCAGTCATATATCTTGGACATTACTGAGTACAGCATCAAAAAAACAAACACACATTCTTTTTGGAACAATAACATCAAAGAAAACAGTTCGATATCACTTGCTGGAGTGTATAGTATTTTATTTACATCGTGGCAGCTTACATGTTGAGGGTGACGTTAACAGACGCTCATTCAGAACTAAAGTATTCATGGAAATAGAAATATAATGGTTTTGGGCGTTTATTTCGTAGTTCTGAACACAACTAAACTTTGATTAGATTCTTCAGAGGCATTTAGAAGTTGGTGAGTATATAAGACGAGTATATGGTTGGCAACTTCTTGTTTATTGTATAAAACGACGTTTCTGGACTACTTCTTGCCCCTTCTTCAGGTGATTAAAGACAGATGTAGAAAGCAAACTATATATACCATATATACAGGAACCCAGATATGTACATGTATATACAATCAACCACAGAGGACCGATCAAAAGCAGTTATAAAAACAATGAGTTTAGTTGTTAAATTTTCTAAGATTATCGTTTTTTTGTGAGTTTACAGGAGGGCAAATCGTGTCATTTTCACCCCTTGAAATATTATCACAATCAAATTGTACGTTTCTGCTCCTAGCTATAGTACGCAAATGAGATGTACTCTCCATAGGTTCGCGTACATAATATGTTTCGTGAAAATCGGCATACTCCATTCATCTTTATTGCTCTTATCCTAATCGATATACAAAATAATTAATTTAGGGATTTTCTCCGTACATTTTTCATGCCTGCACTCATGTTGAAAGTTTGCTATTTTGACGAGTTCATTCGTAGCTTTGATTGTCAATAGCAACGCACGTGCACATGCAACTTCCTGTCTAAACAGTGCTGCAGGTAGTTGTTACCACCCATTTTGATTGTGACGTAAGTTATAACATGTTTCTAAATTTGTTGATAATATGCAAATTGTTGTTATTTACACCTGTAAAATGGCATTTTGGATGATGATTAGAGGACCAACTAAAAAGGCCTATTTGGGGAAAACAATATTTCAATATTTGTTATAATTACCAATTTTAAAGAAGTAATAAACATATAAAGGCCCCCAAACCATTCTATTTCCGTGAGTACTTTAGGTCAAAGTATGGATATTCCGAGCCATCTCTTGCAGCTCACTCTGGCATCCCAGCAATGTTTTAGTGGAAAATAGACCGATCTATATTAATGCAAGATACCGTTTCCTGCTGAAAGAATCCACTGAAGGAAAATAGCGTACAAAAACGCGGATGAAATATAAGCCTATTTCTAATCGATGTCGTCATCGACATGTCATTCACGAAAAATATCTATAAACGTTTGTTAATGATTTTACACATAACATACTGCTACAGCATTTCATTCATCACACACATACTATTCAGTCTTCACAAAAGGATTACTATTGAGCAATGTGCCTATTCATCCCTTAGGGTGTTAACCCTGTCCAGTAGTTCTATTTGTCAAAGAAACACGGAAAACAAAATAGAGTTCGTTTGAACCATACCTGTATTTGTTTGATAACGTTATGTATATATCATATGGCATTCGGCCTGGTATTGATCCATGAAGTAAAGGGACGAGTAGAAGGAAGCGTTTGTTTCGAGCACCGTCTTGTATTGACTAAGATGACTCAGGTACTTGTGTTTGAAAATACTTGATACCACCTGATCAGCCAGTAAAGGGGCACTTAATTTTTACCTTGTCTTGTGGGTACAACGTCTTCCAGGACTTCAAGATGTTCGATCCCTGGCCTTGTAATACAAAACTGCTTTAAAAATGGTTTGTCTGGTTCAGACTCGGTTAGTTATGAACCGCCGCCTTAGCTAATGGCTAGAGCATATTGACGACAAAATATTCTTAAACGAGAAAGCCTATTTCCATTTGCATTGTTTTACTTCAAGTGCTGTCAATAAATCCCTACGGAGCTCGTCATACCAAAAGACGTTAAAATATGGTACTTGTTGGTCCCTGTCTGGCGCTCGGTATTAATGGGTACAACAAGGACTGGTCGGCTCGGAGTCAGTATAATGTGTCTGAGTGGGGTATTCATGCTTCACTGCGGCGTGGTATCTCAGTGGGCTAGCACTACAAAACCAGCTTCAGTCTGGGCTAGTACAAGCAGCCGCACATACACATACACGCGCATGCACGTCGTCATATGAGCGAAATATTTTCAAGCACGACGTTAAACCCAATTTCACATCACCTCACCTCACCCCTACGGAGCTCTGGCTATGATGACAGTTTGACTAGCATCTGTTCTGGGAGACGTTTTTGCAATCACTACATTTACCAGAATTGAATAGGTTATGGTAAATATAATTCATTCAAACCTACCTTGAACCTGCAATGAACACTTTGCACCACACAAAAATAGAATAATCAAGAATAATCAATGGATTCTTGTATCAGTATCCAATTTAATCAGAGAAGTTTACACAGGATTTGCAATTACCATTCTCACACAAATAATGCACTGGACCTCAACGTCATCGACCTGGAAACACAAATATACGTTAAAATTAGAGCAGAACAACTATAATGTAGTCAACGCAGAATAACCGCTGTTAATGGGCATTAGGTTCAAGCTCCATCAATGTCACTGTACCAGACGTGTCTACCTAGGGTCGTGCTCACTAGGGCAGGGTTCACGCAGGTCTGTAGAGGAATTGCTTTGTCAGCATGAAATCTGCTTTATGACAAGTATTTTGAGCTTCGACTTTGGAAAACAATTAGTCAGCTGCAGATCTGATTTGAACGTGTATATTTCAGCTGCAGATCTGGGTAGAAGACCGATATTTGAGTTAAATATATTTTAGTCGATATTTCAGGTATGGGTCTTGGCAGGGTTACGATATTTTAGTTAAGGTATGGGTAGAACATCAATATCTCAGCGGTACGTACGGGTAGAGTCCTGATATAAAAGCTGTAGGCATTGGTAGAGTGCTGATATCTCACCTCTTGGTCTCGGTAGAGTCTCGATATTCAGGTTGTTGGGATGGGGAGAATGGTGGTATTGCAGCTGTTGGTTGTGAGTGAGTCATTTGGGGTTTACGCCGCTTTTGGCAATATTCAAGCAATATCACGGTGGGGGACACCAGATGTGGGGAATCGAACCCAGGTCTTCGGCGTGATGGGCGAACGCTTTAACCTCTAGGACTTCCCCATCGCCCCCAGCTGTTGGTAGAGTGGTAGAGTCCGGATATATTTCAGCTGTAGATCCCAGTTGGACACAGATCTTGACATCTGACAGCTAGAAAGAATGTAACTAATGACAACTGTGTATGGATAAACACGTCTTTATTACATATGTAGTGATAATTTAATTCACATTTTCATGCCATCACAATCTACCGATGAAAGGGATTTGTGTTTACAATACATGCGCCGTTAATATCTCACACTAAACAAATGCCACGAATGGTTTGATAACCATGTGTAAACACTGTGTCAAGGAACATATTTTAAAGTTTCCAGAGGCTTCAAATGTATCTGGTCAGATAGGAAATAAGAAATATATATATTTATATTTGATTTTCTCTTTTCTCTTGCGTCAACTCATGGGTTGTAGAAGATAACTCTAAATCGGGGTTCCTCGATGTGCTACCGGAAGTGCTTAAATATAATATACGTAAACACAGGAAATCTCAAATTTAAATCAGTACCTGTAGCTGGTTCGAGATTTTCGTTTTGCCAAATAAATGAAAAAGACCATAAAAAAATATTTTCAACCATTTCTTTGTAAGACTTTAATTCATTATGTGTTTTGCGTTTCTATGAGTTTCATATGCGGATTTACACCGTGTGATAATCGTATTTGACAACGAAAATAAATATGCAACTCATTTACCCTTGTCAGATGAGCAGTTTTTGTTGACAACCAACCCAGTGCGTCAGGCCCATTACCCCAATCCGTAATACAATACCAGGCACGATATTAAAATGGCCGACCAGTTATCAAAGAACATGTGACGATTAGCTGTTTAACATCATTATTGAACCAGTGGCCAATCATTTTAAGGTGATCGAAAGATGATCCGATTATATGATGAACTGAAACAATGAATATTAGACTTGGCAATTACTGGGTCGATATATTGGGTCAGTGAGTCGTCATTTCTTTGTCTTTTTATCAGCATGGTTCGAGGGTGGATTATTTGATGCATGCACCCATAAAACCCGAGTTCACGTGAAGTCTTCTGTATATATTCGTGCTGGGGAAACCAGGGGCTGTTGTAAACGTAAATGTCGACCGTCAGTGTTTGTGACACTTCACCAACGCAGTGTCGTGGAAAACTATGAACGCCAAAGCGTCTTTCATACTCGTATAAGCAACAGTTTCGCGTTTGTACCAGCATCTCGTCCAGGAAGCTTGTATGTTGTGTATAGTTTACACTGAAACATGATTTGACCCGTGAAGATCCGGGGTAGAATAGGTCTTCAGCAACCCATGCTTGCCACAAAAGGCGACTATGCTTGTCGTAAGAGGCGACTAACGGGATCGGGTGGTCACACTTGCTGACTTGGTTGACACATGTCATCGGTTCCCCATTGCGCAGATCGATGCTCATGCTGTTGATCACTGGATTGTCTGGTCCAGACTCGATTATTTACAGACCGCCGCCATATAGCTGGAATATTGCTGAGTGTGGCGTAAAACTAAACTCACTCACTCACTCACTCACTGAAACATGATTTAGTCATAAGCATATACATAGGAAACCTATATAATCAGGACAGACAAGGTTCATGGTCAAAGACTGACTGACTTACTGAGTTTGGTTTACGCCGCTTTTAGCAATATTCCAGCAACATCACGGCGGGGGACACCAGAAATGGGCTTGACACATTGTACCAATGTGGGGATTCGAACCCGGGCCTTCGGCATGACGAGCCAACGCTTTAACCATTAGGCTACCCCACCGCCCCTCATGGTCAAAGAAATCACATGTCATTCCTTAAAGTGAAACAACGAGATATCCTCACTAACTTCTGGGGTAACCGCAAACATATATATTCAAGTCTCTGCTCATTCACTTGAGTTGAATATGGAATAGGCCCACGTATGGAATCAGTGACTACAACTCACTAACTCTATCCGGAAATTGTGTGTATTGGCATGGGCCGTAATAGAGAAAGTTTTGCCAAATCGTGGCGGTATTACCCACGATAGATCCAAAAACGCATCAATATCATAGAATTATAACAAGAAACTCATGACAATGCCATCTCTGACAATATATACTACCCATCAAAAGTTTAAGTGTAAATGTAGCCACTTACTTCGGTCAACTATTCTAAACATGATTTTGCAAAATAATCCATACTGTTTAAAGTACTGTTTACACATGAAGTGATGTATTGTAAAACAAATTCGAAACATTGAAAAGATTATTGTCATGAGTTCAACGAATGATGAAACTGAGTGAAACTTGGCGAATTCTTAACTAAAACGTTACACCAATCCGCAGCTGTTCACATGCACGATATTTGCACATGCTTTTCAGCAATTTGATTGATGATCCTCGTGCAATTCATCTGCATAAGGTTTGCAGTTGGTTCCCCTAAGTTAGTGGAGAAATCCATCTTCGATATAACCATATACAGTGTATATACATAACAAGTAATGAGTGCTTTAAGTGAGTCTAAACTTTTGATGGGTAACGTATACTTAAGTGACTTCAAAGTGTCCCTTACTCTCTAAGAGAACATGTAGGAAACACGGCGTGATTCATATTACTTACAAGTATACATGGAGTCAGTGCATCAAGTAATCCCATGTACAAACTAAGTGAAAGAAAAGCAATGTGGCCTTAGGTTAATTATTGTTTTGACTGGTGGTTATTAAGACAGACAGAGACGATATGAAATGACATGAATCATGCATTCTATACGGCAAACGTCTGTAAAAAGACTACAAAACAATGAACACACACACACACACACACACACACACATACTCATTTTATTATTATCAAGAAAATAGTATTTTCTTATAATAATAATAAAAAAAATAATAAAATGCAGATTTCTTCATGCGCCTTTTCCACGTCAGCAGATATGCTCAAGGCGCAACAATGACAGATTAAAAGAGTCTCCCACATTTATACAGCAATATGTACACTTCCAAAATAGAGTTCCTAATAATACATTGAAAACAGGTATGTTTTGAGTCCTGACTTGAATGTGGCAATACTATCAGAAACTTTCAGATTGTATGGGAGTGAATTCCACAAGGTTGGGGCTGCATATGAAAAAGTCCGGTTTCCAAAAGTTTTAAGCTTGAAGTTTGGCACGAACAGAAACTCCTGATTGGATGATCGAAGGCAGCGCTTGTTTGAGTAAGGAGTAAGCAGGTCAGAGAGATATGGGGGGAGCAAGTCCGTGACGGGCCATGTAGGTCAAGCAGAGGATTTTGTAGTCGCTTCTTGCCTTGATGGGGAGCCAGTGCAACTGTTTAAGAACAGGTGTGATGTGGCCATGTTTGGGAATGCGACTGATAATACGTGCGGCCGTGTTCTGCACCTTCTGTAACTTATCCAATAGCCTCTGACTGATCCCAAACAACAAGCTGTTGCAGTAGTCGAGCCTTGAAATCACAAGCGCCCGAACTAAGGCATGGGTGGCTTCAGCTGTAAGATATTGACGGATGTTGCTGATGGAGCGAAGATGGAAATAGCAAGTCTTACAGATGTTGTTCACCTGCGTTTCCATTGACAGTGATGTATCAAAGTATATGCCTAGATCTTTGACAGATGAGCTTATAGGAACAACTGCATCGGCGATGGTTAGGTTCTTAATGGGACATCTTGAAATTTGGTGACTTGTTCCTACCAGAAGTGCCTCAGTCTTCGTGTCATTGAGTTTAAGCATATGAGTTGTCATCAGGACTTGATTTCCCCTGTGCAGTTTGTGAGTTCTTGAAGTGACTGATTTAGATTTTGCAGTGGTATTTTCTTGAGGAGTTGGGTGTCATTTAACCCCCTGGCTGCCGAGTTTTTTGCTGCTATAAGGCGCACATTTTCATACGGTTTGAAAAGTAAACGTTTTGCGAGAATTGCGCTCGCGTGGTCCTGGATATACGTACAGCTATAAAATTACACAGATATGTAGAATATTAAATTTCCTATCCTTTGGTATAAATATAAGTGCAACTACCTTGGCGGTTTGAGAAATAGACACTGCTAAATGTTGTCAAAATTTTTGTTATGCGTTAAAAAACAGTAAATTTATCCGCTTTTATCGCGCACCGATAAAAGCACTGTGCTGCGAATTTTTAATGTGGCATCTTTACGGAAAGTGTGAGCGAAGAAAATGCAGCCTGATATCTAAACGACATAAATGTATATGAATTGGGTTTATGTGCTTGTGCATAACGTTATACGCTCAATATTAAAAATGACTCGCAATAAATGTAAAAAATGGATTTTCTTCTATGACGTCAAACGACGACAGAGAGGTCATACACGTATAATGATAAGGGGCATAACTCCGTTATGCGTAATACTAGGTCAATGTAACTCAGATCACTTGGAAAAGAATTTGTTGTGGATACGGACGCTATATTTTCGTTATTTTATGTTCATGGTGAACCAAACTATTCCAATTCAAAGTTCCCAAATGTGAACGGATGCGCTTTGGTAGTTTCACAATTTATAAGAAAAGATGACAACGTATTACATGTGAAAGCACGTAATAGCGATTTGAATGGCCCTATCCGATAGATAAGTTAGTTCTTAGATTCCCATATTCTCCTGTTTGTGTAGATGTAATTTGACTAATTTTGCATCGTTATTACCAGAGTACTAGCCATATCTTCAAATGTAACGAAATTGCTGAAAATAATACAACATTTTAGTTGACGTCATTGCTTGTTTTATGCATTTTGCGACGTCGGAAAAAGACGACATTGGTATGCTGATTAGTATATATCTCACCTAATTTCCATTAATTGTATAAAAGAGCTCGGCTTCTACGTCAGAATTTAACACTCTTTAGACAAAACATAAAATGACTGATTTTTCCATTTAAATAGTGTCCTGAATATATCAACAATTAGACGGTTTGACAGCGTATCTTATTGTGAACAACACGCGCACCTGTTTGGCATGAATTTAACGTAAATGAAAATAATATTTCACAACACCCGAATATTTTGTTTGGGATAAGAATTTTGTTTGTTTATGATTATGTAGCTATTTCTCCTTATACGTATGCAATGAAAGATGCAAAAATATAGCATTTTATATATGGAACTATATATTAGAATATGGATGTAAGATTTGTCCGAATTAACACATGAGATGGTATATATATTTTTCAACAATTTTCCTATAAATGTAGTTAGAGTTTGATATCCTGTCATCACAATATTATTTAATCGAATATGAATTGAATATATTATCGAAAACAATGATAGAGAATCATAAAACGTTTCCAACAAACGCGCACCTTGCCGATCAATATGCATCATTCTTTTGTCTATAAAACGACACAAAATTATGCAATGAACAAGACAATTCCTTTAAATATGTGTGCATATACATTTCATACCATATATAAATCATTGTCATTAATATTATCAGTTTTACATATAAGGTTGAATTAAATCACAGTTCATTAACCTGTTCATATGAAATTGCAATATTAGTCCAAATAAATTGAATATTGTACATCATAGGAACTAAAGTAGTTGCCGTTATGACTACGTTTGATCTTCTAACACTTGTGTAAAGGTTTAGAATATGGTGTATTGCACTAAATATGTCAATTTCTTATGTAAATATGATTCAAACACTCAAAAACTTTCAAAGAATAAAACACCGTAAACCCTATATGCACGTATGATATGATATTGAACAAGGCTAAATGTAGATACTGAAGTCAGTTTCATGAAAAAAGTATCTGAACTATACGCAAAATATACACCATAATACTGACAGTGTAATCGGAAGGATTGGGCGATTGTGTTTACTCTTTTTCAACCGACCTTCACCTCAAAGAAATTGCCTAATATGTACAACAATGTTGACGTATGACATCACTACCGCTGACCGATTTCTTACAAAATGGCGGCTTTGCTGACAAGGGTACACAGGATTTTGCGAGGACCCTTCCATTGATTCAGGGATCGTTTGTACATAAATATGAGATGTAAGTAATCAGAATGATTCTGACTATCTGTGTATTGTTATATGTTTTTATCGTTTTCACTATAAGTAAGAGAAAAGGCCAGAAATGCAGATAATTACCGTTGTCGTTCTGCGTGATTTTGCGTCAGTCATGGCGTCACGCTGCACGGAAACTTTGACAATTTCTTATGAATTATCAAATCATTGCATTGTATCTATTTATAATTTCCTATTTCTTGCTACGATACTCTTTCCATGCATATTCAAAAAGTATTGAGCCATTGCAAGCAATGAATAGACGGATGAATGTTGAAAAATTCAGAAAATGCTACGCAGTGTAAAATCGGAATTTGTCTTTGTTTACATTTCAGAGAAACGCAGTCTTTCAAGCACAGCGTTCGTTTTCACACCCAATATGTTTCGTCTCATTTTATCTAGACAGTTGTTATTGGTGACACAGACCAGTTGCAATTTGATTCTAAAATGTATGGGGAATTCAGTGATGCATTTTTCGAAGCTGAATATGAAATATACGTGATGTAATAGGCGTCTCAATACCGGCTTTCGCGAAACGTGATTTTGTAAACACTATCAATATGGCGGAAAGCGCTCTACGGTGTTCGTGTAAGTGCATTTTTGAAAACATCCCAACCGATTCTAGATTCATCGGCAACGTTTCAGAATTATAATTAGCGATTTCATGTAAAACTGATATCAGTGATCATGAATATGTTATTTTTGAAATTCAATACTCCCAGTAATTATCCGATTTTCACATTTCAAAACATACAGCAAATAACGCTGTGAATCGCGATTTCGTACTGTGTCAAAAATGGCGACATTTTCGATGAAGCCAATTTTGAAAGGTCATTTTCAGCACTTGAGCCTTGTCTAAAAGAATAGTGGATGGCATCAAGAAAAAGGAAATTTCCTGCAGAATTCGAAACTGTGAAGTGTATTTGTGTGCGTGGGATATTTTGATTTTTATTGGACTTGAAATTGAGGGTTGAAGGGAAGGACATATATGTCCCTGTGGCATCAGGGATGTGTGTGGACATTACCCATTCGACAAGACTGTCGTTGCCGTTGCTGTGCAATCAAGACTGAATGGACTTCATTCCAGAAAAGACTTCGATTCGTTTAAAGACTGGCCAGTGCAAATGAAACAGAGTCCTAGTCACATGGCTCAGGCAGGATTTGTGTACTTAATCAGAGGGACACTTGCAAGTGTTTTCAATGTGGTCTCGTTCTCAAGAACTGGGAAGTAGATGATGATCCCTGGGCGAACATGAAAAATGGTCTCCAGATTGTCCGTGTTTGGCCCTGGTGGGAATTACCTCAGAAAGAGGTGACCCGTTGGGGTAGTCATGTGGATTTGCAACCAAGAGTGTGATGTAAAATGTGTGACTATTGGAAATAAATCAATGTTAAGAGTATGTCTGCCTTGGTTGTCTATGTATAGTATAACAGAGCATGGGCTTAGTACACCTGGTACACCGGTTTAGTTTGTCATAGTAGTGCATCCGAACCATCCTGGCAGCGATGTTGAAAGCTATACCAAGGTCAATGAATATATCTATATAACAGGCCACAAGGGCTATCTAACTTCATTTAGCCGTGGACCAGTGACAGTGACGCATCACCTCAGGCCGTTTTCATCATGAATAATCCACGATACAAACTCTTACGTGCGGATGCCGAAAAATGGACCGCGGTATTACATGCTCAGGGCTGAAGGGAAAGGAGACCCTTATCATTCTATAACACGTGGAGGAGAAAATCTGCCATGTTGTCTGTCGATCGATATTTGGAACTGTATGATCAGAGTGGAAGAAAAGACAAACAAAAACCAGAAACCACAGAACAACCTAAAGATTAATTTCGTTACCCTACTCAACAAGTGGTCGAACAAGCCAAGGCTCTTATTCAGATGCAGAAGAAAGGGAAACTAAAGCTGGAAGTTCCTCCCAGTTTCCCATGAAGAAACGGAAGGCGACTTTTAGATAAAAGCAGTCAGTAGACATGGTTCCCTGCCATTTAGACTCGGACCACCATGCAGTCAACAACGTGTCCCATGTGCTATATGACTTTTTCCAGGACAGACAATATGTTGAGACATAGAAGACAGAAACATCCAAAAGATATCAAGCAGCAGCAGCAGCAGCAGCAGCAGCAGCAGCCGTCACCCCCCTCTCCTCCTCCTCCTCCACAACCACAGCAGCAGCAGCAGCAGCAGCAGCAGCAGCAACCACATTCATCAGAAAGTATTACCCAGTCATTGGAAGAATGTAGACTGATTCACCCCTTCACCATGATTGTCTCAGGACCAACCTCCTGTGGGAAAACCTACTTAGTGAAACAGATTCTAGAAAGGATGAACATTAAACCTTATCCTGAACATATTATATGGCTCTACAAACGATGGCAGCCCTTGTATAATGCCATTCAAACCCATGTTTATCCCTATGTGGAATTTCATCAAGGCATTCCTTCTGATCTCGAAAAGGATGCATTTCTAGACCCCAGTGTGGTGAGCGTGGTTATCCTCGATGACTTAATGTCTACTGCCAGCAAAGATCCACGCATTACAGATCTGTTTTACGGAAGGAAGTCATCATCGTAATCTCTCAGTGATAAGCCTTGAACCAGAATTTGTATTTCAGTAAGGATCCCACACAACGAAGAAACTGTCATTATCTGCTTCTGTTCAACAACCCTATCGATCAACAACCCATCATGACTTTGGCGAGGCAAATGTATCCAGGTAACACAGACCATTTCATGGAGCCGTTTCAAAGGGCTACCCAGAAGCCTTATGGCTACTTGTTGGTTGATCTAAAACCCCAAACACCTCCCCATAGGCGACTTTGTCCCAATGCATTCAGTTTAAAGGACACCTCAAGCCAGGACAATTCAGTCCGAGTTAGATGTTCAGCGTGAGCAGACGTGTGAAGAAAACCTCTCAACCATGCCATCTTGTGATGCCTGTGGACTCGTGTTTCAAGATGTGCAAGATTTGCAAAAACACAGAAGAAACTGGTGTCCCGAAACGTCTTCAGTGGGTCCTCCTGGGATACCCCAAGTGAAAAGGCAGTGGGAGGAAGACAACAACTTCTCACCTGTGAAGAGACCACGTCCTCTGGTGGATTGTGACTATTGTGGTCAAGTGTTTAGCACTAACCATAACTTACAAAGACATTTACACGATAAACAATGTCCTGAAATGGAAAATGAGGACGATGATGTTGAATCATTAAGCGATGTCACACACAACAGGAAAAATAAGATGGTTGATCTCGAAGAGCAAGGTATAAGACAAATGTATTCACGTACAGCGTGAGCTGAATAAAGACTTTTGGATGAGAAAGCGACAGCTGTACATAAAAGAGGTTTAAACGAAGACATGATTCAAGTCAAACTGAACAAATTGATCTGGAGCACGTTTAAAGAGACGTATGCCCGATTTATTACTTATCTGTACCATATGCAGGATGGTCCAAAGACACAAGGAATACTGAAACGAGTAAAAGACACAAATAATATGTATCATGAAGTGCTTTCAAAATTGTACCAATATAAGTCTTGGGTCAGAAGGCATGACTGAAGATGAAGACATAACATCTGATGAAGAGAGTGAAGGACAGGTGGATGATGATGAAGGGTAATAAGACAACAGATGTAAAGTAGGCATTTGGGAGAGCTCCTATCCTAATGTCTACTCATTCGAAACAGACTAATAAACAATGAAATCTGTATATCTCTCTTGTTTCTTAATGTATTGTACCTCTGGGTTACCCTTCAGTAACCCATGCTTGTCATAAGAGGCGACTAACGGGATCGAGTGGTCAGGCTCGCTGGCTGACACATGGCACATGGTGTAGAATGACGTTCATGCTGTTGAACACTGGATTGTCTGGGCAGTTATGTACAGACCACCGCCATAACGCTGCTAACAGTGTACTAAACTCACTGATTGTATTGCTGGAGGATTGACATAAGACAACTGTTGTACAATTCTTGGTTTTTATAATACCAATTTCAACCCTATTTCACTGAATCCACGTATTCCTAACCTCCTCATACTATTATCAGACATACAAGTTTCAGTTTAAACGTCATTCCTGTTGATTGAATACAAGATAACCACTGTTTCAGTTCATGGTATTGAAGATAGCAACTGTTTCAGTTCATTGTATTGAATACAACAACAATTTTAATGATCTGTAATGAATATACATATATATAAACGGTTTATAAATACATAAGCTATTACACTAGTGTTGTAAAGCCATTTTTGGTCTACAAAGCCGTTTTGGACATGTAGCCGGTTTGGACATGTAGCCATTTTGAGTCAGAACCGTTTGCGAACCGGTTTGATAGACCCTTTTGCGATCCAGTTTGACAGACCGGTTTTAGGCAGGGGCTGTTGGCGCCAAGCTTGAATGCTCTTTGTTCACCGCCGTGTGCAGCCGGTATGTTGTGCTGTGCGTGTTTAGGTATTCTGGCGGTTTCATGACGGTTTAAAACAGCACAGTAGGTGTGGAATTTATGTGATGGATCATTCTCTATTCTAATTTGTGAGTATGTTTGCGTATGAACGTATTGTGTGAATAATGTTGTTGACGACAGTATCGTGAGTACACATGTTAACAATGCGAGTACATCTACGCACTAAAATTGGTTTTATGCAAGCTATAGTTTAGAAAAAAACGATGAATCTAGGGAAAGGTTCTGATTATGATTGGACTGTGTTTATTGTGTTGGGATTTAATGATTCGTGGCAAACGGGAGTCATGTCAACTTTCTATCGGTCGTATCCTGTGTGTGAGTATCGGGCTGTGTTTATTCATGTGATTGTGTGTGAGTTTTAAAGTAAGCTCATGGCATATGTGAGTCATGTGTAATCAACTATCTATAGGTTGTATTCTCTGTGTGTATCGGCTGTGTTTATTCATATGATTATGTGGGATTTTAAAGTAAGTTCATGGGATCTACATGGGATATTTTGGTGAGAAGTATGCTGTGAGTGATTTCGCTATGAGTTTCAACATTTTACTCAGTTTTTTTCATCGGCGGGCATGGCTAGGACTTTGTTATTTGTTTAAATCTATATATTTATCATTTTTTTCAAAATGGCGGCGGGGGACGCGATCTAGGACCTGGTTTCTTCAATGGGCGTGAAGGCCGTCATGCTTCTCGGGTCATTGAACGTAGGGAGAGGCAATGTTATGGTAGAATGAACATGGCACACCTCGATCGGAGGCTGTCGCAAATTAAAAGAAAGTATTAACATGGACACTCGGTAACATGTTTTTGAAGTTATTTTATTTTTCCTCCATTATACGCTTGTTTTCTTAATCTTCATGCTTGGGTGGGAGAGGGATTCCCTTCCGTAAACATAGCTTTGAATGGCTGTAGGTCGGACTTACGGGTGGGCAAATGAGTCATTCATTGTTGGAGTACAGTATGAATCAATCTGTTTCTTCACATGAATGGGTTACTTGTTCCAACCCTCTAAACATCTAGATTTACCACCACTGTTTGCCTCAACAATGGATATGATGAACAGAGGTGAGTTGACTTCATGTACACTAGTCTTTATCCCCAACACTCGTTCAATCTGATGATGATGTAAATCTTAATCTGTGTTACAATGTATTCTGTGTTACAATGTAAGGACTGAAGGTAGGACGTTGCATACATTTGAATTTCACATTTTTAATAGTTATAGTTAGTCAGACGGGAATTGATACTGCGATAACGGGCGCTCGCTTTGAGATAAAAGAGAAATACACTGGTAGCATAATGTGTAGTCACTCCATTAATCCAAAGATGTTATGTAATCAAGTGAGAAATATACACCATGTTTAATTACTCCAGAGATGTGTAGTTGAGAGGCTGAGCTATTGAAAATATAAACCCAGTGAATCACACAGTATAATGTCAGGTTGATTAGTAATCCCATAAGAAATACACTGGTATATCCACAATGTGTAATCACTAGGTGTAGTGACTGAGCTGTGAATGAGGCTGTTTGGTGGACTTTATATTATTCTAAAAATAGACACACCAGGTTTTCACACCATAGATCTAAATATACAATAGAGAACAGTGACTCATCATCTAAAAATAGACACACCAGGTGTTCACATCATAGATCTCAATATACAATAGAGAGCAGTGACTCATCATCTAAAAATAGACTATGTGAAGTCTAACAATAGATTTTGACCCTGTAAAGCCCCATAGCTAAAAATAGATCTTGCCGCCATAAAGGCCCTTATACTACTGCTACTAGTACTGTCAATATAAAGCCGCCAATGTGACGTCATGGCAACGCCGCGTCACAACATTTGTATACAGTTGCATTGTGACGTCATGACAAATTGACGTCATAACATAATCCGTTTAACTGTAATCACTTCTCCCTGAAGATAAAAGTGAAACATGTTGGAGAAGATCCGTGTCGTGTGATTATTTCAGAAACTTTTTCTTATATATGTACTACTGTACGCTCGGTATTCTCATCACTTTCTTTATATATATATATATATATATGTGTGTGTGTGTGTGTGTGTGTTCGTGTGTGTGTGTGTGTTCAATGTTTTGTAGTCTTTTACAGACGTTTGCCGTATAGAATGTATTATAAGAAAATACTATTTTCTTCTTGATAATAATAAAATGAGTATGTTACACAAATATATCAAACATGAAAAGAAAAATACAAATCCATGGTATCAAGTGGTTATGACTATTACAGAGTGATAAGAATGACCGCTGTTATACAATTACATGTAGTTACCAATAGTGATGGATATTTTAATAAGTGGAAATGTCTTTCCTTTTGGACGTGTTGATGGAAAGCAAGCATATGGTCAGGAGAATATGTTCAAAATAGTTTGACCCGTGAAGGTCCGGGTTAGAATATTGGCCTTCATTAACCCATGCTGGAATAGTGCTGAGTGTGGCGTAAAACTACACTCACTCACTCACTCAAAATAGTTTCATAATGTAACTTACAAAAGAAAAACCTGAAGAAATATATTGCATCATGAAGCCGCAACTGAATGTTGATATACACCATTTTAAAGCATAGAGAGGTTAAGTTTTATGGAGAACCACCTCTGGTTCATTATATACATAGCAACGTATTGATATAGACTCTTCCAGCTTCCAGCTGGCATGACTACAACCAACTAAAAATCGACGTAGTGATCGTATCAGTTTCAAAATACGAAGTACTTTCCAAATTAACTGGCAATTAATTACTGGGTTCGACATATGTAACATGATTTTGCACCATGAATAATCGGAAATACTGTAACAGATCTGAAAAAATGTATAAATCAAGTTTGCAGAAAATAAATTAATATCATTTGTTTCGTTTCGTTTCCATTTCAACATGTTTCTTCTCTAATTTAGTAACGCGGCGAGGTTTTCACGGTCAAAATCAGCAGCTGGAATGTCAAAATATACGGTGCAAGTTGAAGGCTTGACTTTACTTCGCTTGCTGTCCTAATAACATACGATGTAGTGCAAAACACAGTGGGCGATAAAGCTATTTGGGAAAAGGAGACTATCACCGACTCACAAATTCATTGGCTTGAATAAGACACGACGTAGAGCACTACAAGGGCAGTACGATAACAGTACTGGGCTGTAGGCTAGCTAATGGGAGATAATGAGTAAGTGCCAAATACCTCATTTATGCACAATATACACGGTGAATTTAGCGAAAGTTGGTATATTCCCCCCTAAACATTTAGATTTATAATAAGACTAACTTAAGAAACATGTCCTAGGTTCCATTAAGAAACATGTATAAGTCACAAAATGTAATGAACAATGGATTAAAAAGTGTTAATATTTTTTACATAATCCAAGTTTTAGACAAACCACAATGGCGCTACCCTCGAGTGAAACTCAAACTAACCAAAAAAACCTCTCCGCCCTGAGGGAACAGACAATAAGATGGGTTTAATCGCTAATTGATTTATTTCATCATTGGAATGATTGTTTGAAGCAGTACAACGCCTCTATCGATGTTTCTGTTCCAATAAGCGATACTTGTGATATTGTTGTCTAAATCAATAACATCTATAGCTGTCAATGCGCTCTGTGTTCGGTACTGGTGTCCGTTTCTTTGCACTGCTCTACCGTGGTACTAGATATCTGAAACAATGAGTGAAAAGTATGCAGTGCTAAAACGGAACAGTCAATATCCTGTCTCACGACGGAAGTCAAACGTTATGTTGTGGTTACATGATCTCTTAGAGGTATACCCGTGAAGGTCCGGGTAAGAATATTGATCTTCAGTAACCCATGCTTGTCGTAAGAGGCAACTTACGGGATCGGGTGGTCAGGCTCGCTGACTTGGTTGACACATGTCATGGGTTCCCAAATGAGCAGATCGATGCCCATGCTGTTGATCACTGGATTGTCTGGTCCAGACTCGATTATTTACAGACCGCCGCCATATAGCTGGAATATTGCTGAGTGCGGCGTAAAACTAAACTCACTCACTCGCTCTTAGAGGTATATATACGAAACCTTGCGTCAATTCTGTAAAACAGGCAGAGGTCTGTGATGTTTGGAAAATAGACAAATTGAAGAATGTGGAGTGATCATGTACTTATAGCAACTGATTATTGTAAATACATTGTAAAAACATTCGTTAATCCGACAATCACACAGCCGGTCGGATAACCCGACCGTATACAAACAATCACACGTGAGTGGTAATTAGCGTATGCCTTACTGGCTGCTTGACACCGATGTCGGTGAACATCACTCTTGTTAGTTAGGAACACAGGATAATTAATTGAGACGATTTAATCAAGAAATAACAGTAGAGCGAGCTGTATAAAATGTTTACAACCGACCTGAGTTTTCATCACAAGATGTCTGTCACGAGTACAAATACATTAATCCGACATTTTCGTTAATCCGACATATTTCTCTGCAACCACAAGTGTCGGATTAACGAGAGTTGACTGTATATAAAGGCTTGATACGAAAAAAATATTAGATGTATGCGCACAACACTAGGGAAAGGAAATGTGCAAGATAATACCCGTCCTGGAAGGAACGTTAGCAAGACAAGAAACCATCCAGTGAATAGTCGATATGTACCCGCGATCAGCCGGGTTAGAATTGGTCTTTAGCCATCCATGCTTGTAAGAGGCGTTTAACTGGATCAGGTGTCAGGCTCGCTGACTAGGTTGACACATTTCCTTGTATCCCAATTAGATTGATGCTTATGATCTTGATCACTGAGTTGTCTGGCCCAGACTCGATTATATATAGACCGCCGCAGTATAGCTAAACACCAAACCAACCCAACAAACAACTTCAATATGTGGATGACTGGCCGGAAAATATAAATCAGCATTGTTCAGTGGTCCGTTCCATTATTGCATTGGCAATGTTGGGTTTCAAAATTCAGATATCTGATCAAAATCGCGCTAGGCATAGCATCTGTCATGATAATCCAAATCTGCTTGAAGCTGATCAACAATGCTCTTGCAACTATTTGTGACTATGGATGAGACCTGGGTTCACTACTAAGGGCAATAAATCCAATCAACCATGAAGTGGAACTTTTGACATCCCTACAACCATAGAAGGCAAAATACCTATCACCTGGAAACGTTTGGGCCTCCGTGTTTTGGAAGGCTGGGAGAGTCCTAGCGGCATCATTATCTTCCAAAACAGAACACATTATGCTGCATGTTTTAGGCAATTGCATGGTGCAATTTTGACAAAGAGACGTGGTAGACTGGGGAAACCATTTCCATTTGAACCACGACGTTGTAGCTTCTGTGGATCACCTTTTGGGCGGCTAAGAGAAGGTCTTGTAACTGGGACAATAGGGCCTGTAAGTAGGTCACGGCACTTCGCGAGACCTTAGTACTTCCGGTGACAAACAACGTTTCATACCTTTTCGAATGGTCTCATGGTTGTCAGGTGACAAACAACGTTTCATACCTTTTCGAATGGTCTCATGGTTGTCAGTTGTCAGTACTTAACGATCGGATATTCCTTGGAATAACAAGTTTCTGATCTAATCCCCAATTTGGTACCAGAACTGGGTCTTGAATATACGTCTGTCACCGGAAATATGGTACCGAAAGTAAGCTGGGCCCCGTCTCGCATATCGCAAGTTGGCGCGCGCAAAGGGAGCCGTGAACCAGCTAGTACCGGACGTAGCGTCTCGCGAGACTGACAGGCCCAATATCCTGATATTATTGACGAAGGCTTATCGGCGTTGAGGGGAACTGTTGAAATGTGTTACGTCTTTGGCTCAGCCCCAGAACATAATTATCAATCAACCCGAGTGCAAATTTGTTATCTTTAATACATTATATGTATCGTACAGATACAAACGCGACAAATAATCGCGTTGTAATAAACCGCCTTCTTCTGAAATTCATGTCATCGGTTCCCAATTGCGCAGATCGATGCTCATGCTGTTGATCACTGGATTGTCTGGTCCAGACTCGATTATTACAGACTGCCGCCATATAACTGGAACATTGCTTAGTGCGGCGTAAACTAAACTCACTTATTCACTCTCCTGAAATTCACATATTGTCTATCACGAAATTTGGAGAAAATCGAAATCCTAGACATATTTTCTATCACGAAGTTTGGAAAGCGCATTACAATATAATGCCTGAGTGAACAGATAATTTAATATAGAAATACAGTGCCAGATTGTTCTTCTTACATAAATATTCACGCATCTTGAGACCTGATTCTAAACTGTATGGTAGCGTTTTAAAGTGTTTTTGCAAGCGAGTAAGCATCAGCTTAGTGTGTATTGCACATGTAAATGTCGACTTGTCAGTAGGTCTGGTTTTATTTGCAAATAATCATATCTGGACCAGACAATCCAATGATCAACAACATGAGCAGTTGGGATACAATATATGTCAACCAAGTCAGTGAGTCTGACCACCTGCAATTCTTAGTCACCTCTTACGAAAATTGCTGAGCTCGGCGTAAAACGATAACCCCCTCACCCCCTAGAAAGACAACATATATAGTGTGCTATTAAAAAACAGGATGGGATTGTTAGCTTAGTAATATACTGTGGAAACAGGTTAACATTGTTAGTTTAATCTTGTAGTGTGCAATAAATGCTTCATGAAACTCGCAGTTTTCCTGCTCGCGAAACTGCTAACACCAGCAATATTCATTTTGGGATCACAGAATAACTGAATGTTTGTCGGACGTATCAAAATGAAAAGCAAATTAATGATTCATTAGTTTCTGCCTGTTTTAAAGGGAAATTGATCTCATGTTAACATACAATTTGCGCAATTACCATTTCTGAAACATACTACGTTTCAAATCGTGACGCAATAGCAATTTATCAATAACTGCCTACAGAGTGATCTGCTCACCATTTCTAGAACACATGGCACCATCACTATTTCATAGTGATTAAGAAACACACTTGATGCAGCCTGCTTTAAAAACAACATTGTCGTGAAGACGGACATTGTTTTTGGCTGTTTATGTTCATTAAAAAATAATCCACTGCTGATTAAGAATCGTTAGTCTTCGGAACATACAACACAAAGTGCAATTTGTGACAGGGTTCAAGGTGAACTATTGTTTATAGAAATTCTTCAAGGGCTTTTAGAAGTTGGTGTAGTAAAATAAACCAAGCAGTTGTCATCCATGAGATTTGTCTTGTATTATTATTTATAGCGGAGGAAACGTGTTTGTTGCTTCAAAAGAAAAATCCTTGTAATGTCACAAATTTGGTTTCTGAAAAATACTGTTTCGCCTTTAAAAACTGTTCATGTGTTCAAAGCAGCAAATAAGATACTGGAATATAACACGACACATCCTACCATATTTGACGCCAAGTGCGAAGCCATCAACGTTGTTCCAGCTAGTAGTGATGCCAAAACCACCACAGCCCCCGAAGTGAATTTCTGTGTCGAAGATATAGTTGTCGGGAAGATAGTCTCCGGATTGTAACATCTTGGCACCAGTCTTCCAGTGCGCCATGATGCATGTCGAACACATACCACCACTAGCGATCTGTGGCGGCAGGTTGTTCATGTTGGAGAAAAAAGTGAAGTAACTGTGAGACTTTGAGTCACAGTTTACGAAGTCTTGATCAACATCGTTGGCGCTGTAGCCGTGCCTGACGCCCACGGATATTCTGTCTTCAGTGAGGAACCCTAGGAATAGATAGGCTCCAAGGTTTTCATTACTGGGCGCAGAATAGTCAGTATATTCACTGACCATGACTCTCAGGGGGACAGTGGAGAATGAGGTCAGCTGGGTAAGGGTTGATTCAGACTGCGTTCCGTCGCTCATTTTTGCGACGACGTCGACTGTGGTGTTGGAGTTGGAGTGGAGACGTAGTTCCTGCGTGTTGAGTTTTGCTACAGCAGCCTTGGAGAAGTATGTTGTGACCACGCTGCTCTTGAAGCGGCAATAGACGTTAATGACGTCGTCCTGGGAGGTGAGGAGAGTATACTCGCCATCAGCGCTGCTGGAGTCACGCTGGTAGATGTCGTAACAGGCTTAAGAAAAAACAATAAACTCATTTGTACATACATGTCAGTTTTCAGGTCTGAAGCGAGTGATTTGGGTTTAGCAATATTACAGTAATATCACGTCGCGGGACAGCAGGAATGTGCTACACACATTGTACCCATGTGGGAAATCAAATCAAACCTGGGTTATCGGTTAGACGAGCGAACACTTTAACCACTTGGCTACCCCCACGAAGAAGATAAGTGTCACAAAAAGTTCTCATTATCATTCTTATTCTTTTGAATATTATGAGTTTTGGGTTTAAAAAGTATGATGTTTGATGAAACACTGCAGTTGAGGGCAGGACAAGTGTGGAAGATGACACATCATTAAACCAGTTCTGGAGAAACCAGTGGACGAGCAACAGGAATAAATATCAGGTACTCACTGTGAACATAGTGCTGGCACAGGTGCCCCATGAAGCCCACGGGGCACACACACGTTCCATCAGCTGCTGCTGTGCCTTCGTTAGTGCAGCTGGTCACCTAATGATGCCAAACACGTATCAAACGGGACATCGTTTATTTTATCATTCAAGTTTTGGTTTGCTTCAGTCTGGTAGAATGAAACCATTTCCAAAAGTACGTATAATTGTTGCAGACATACACCGAACGAATAGGCACACGCATCAGCAAGGATATCGTATATTTTATTTTATTGGTTTTTGTAATTTAAATTTTATTTCTTAATCCCTGTTACAGTGAAAACTAAGCAGCCAGGGAACAGCTCAGTCCGAAGATATACAGTAATTTAATGGGATACAGGTGGAAATTTTTACGAAACAAGACAATCCATTCACTCACCATTCACAGCTTTAGTTAAAGAAAATACATTTTTCAATACTATATCTCAATCTCAACTCATTTCTGAACTGAGCAATATTTGGTAAAACAGAATTCAGCTTGCATTTGTACAAGTAATATTTTCCCAATAATATGAACAAGGCAAAAACAGAGTCAGTAAAAACGTTTTTCTTACAGCCAAAAAGTATTGGTTCCATAGTGAGATTGAGATGATGGATGTGGTCACAACATCAGTATATTTTATAATACCAGAGCTAAAGTGTTGGTGATTTTGCGTGACAGAATAAGAGCCATTTCCAAATATTCAGTGTTTGACAGACATGTTGCAGATACACAGTATATATAATCCGTGACAACAAACAATAAACTTACATGAATACATTCTCTGACCGTAAACACGCTATCGTGTCTCGGATAAAAGAGAACCATATTTCTATGAACAGCTACAATTGCTGCCTTTGAACCTTTCACCAAACGTTCACTCAAAATCCAAACCATATCAAGAAATCGAAATTTGTACTTTCACAATGAATAAATGCTAGGTTAACTGTTTGCGAGTGCTCATCGACTGGGGTTCGGGCATTGGTACAGTTGCATGAGAGGGATAATCGCGATTAAATATTCTGGAGCCAATATAACACATTTTTACTGTAAATTGTATTTAAATTTATATTGTATAATACCTTTTGAAATACGTAGCAGTTGGCTTCATCGTAGCCACACGTAAAGGCTGTAGGCAGGGCAGACACCTTACACACCAAGACTCCATTTTGTTGACAGTCACGTGATGAGGGACAGGGGGGCGCCACACTGCGAGCCACACGTCACACGGCTACACCCAGGGTCAAGGCTGACGGAAGCGGGAAGGTTGTGGTAGTCGATGCGACATTTTGGGGATTGCTGTATTACAAAAGCTGAGATCGAGGTCATATCGCTGAATATCAGAAGTAGAGAGAAGATACTGCATGAATACATTACAGAACTACACTGTACCCTCCAAACATTTGTAGATAGTGGATTCATCCTCACAACACACCAATATTGGACAGTGCCAGGTTTCCAAGTATAGTTTGTGATTCGACACCGATATTAAATCAGTACGGTCTCCTGTCGAACTGTAACATCCAAAGAACACAACTTTGTTAAAATGTTATGTATTCTTCCCTTAAATAGCTTTCTCCAGGCCATAGGAACACTAGCTCGAACAATCTATAGGTGTCATTCTCAGATATTCACGACTTCACATAGGTACCATATGACACCAATGTAACGTGGTCAAACAATCCAACAATCCAGTTCTTTACATCTGCATTACCTCAAGGTAATCACCCTGACTCCGTGTACGTCCTACAGCTTTCTCCACGGTCATTTACTTCCAATGATTCCCTAACGTAATTCTACAGCGTGTTTTTATCATGGTCAGTGTCAATACCTAATTGATTTGAAGCTTTACAGATAACTAGGTATCGACACATCGGTACTATATATGTATATGCTATATCCATTGACCAGTTATGTCGACCGCCTCCGTGGTGTAGTGGTTAGAGCGTCCGCCCGGAGAGCGGAAGGTCGTGGGTTCGATCCCCGACCGCGTCATACCAAAAGACGTTAAAATATGGTACTTGTTGGTCCCTGCCTGGCGCTCGGCATTAATGGGTACAACAAGGACTGGTCGGCTCGGAGTCAGTATAATGTGTCTGAGTGGGGTGTTCATGCTTCACTGCGGCATGGTATCTCAGTGGGTTAGCACTATAAAACCAGCTTCAGTCTGGGCTAGTACAATCAGCCGCACATACACATACACACGCATGCACGTCGTCATATGAGCGAAATACTCTCAAGTACGACGTAAAACCCAATTTCACCTCACCTCACCAGTTATGTCAGTGTGTCAGCTTTATTGGGAATGAAGTTCGCAGTACTACACGTCTTAGGTCTTTCAGACAGGCATATAAATCGCTGAGACCCATCCCAGTTGCATTTAGAAAGGCAGACGGAAACTGAAAAACAGACTTAATACACCGAATTAAGTTACTGGAGACGGAGATGGGTAAACTATACATGCTTGTAATACAATTGGTAATGCCAAATTAAAGCTGTTACATGTTATAAATATTTAGGCGTAACATCATATTTGTTCTGAATTAGTCAACATCCTGTGATGTCCTTGCAAATCAAACTAGCAAAACTCTGTTTCCAATATTTCAACTTTTCAATAAAATAAACAAATATGACTCAAGTCAGCTTGTACCATGTATGGCTGTAAAATTGCTTCCATTTTATTATATGGTGCTGAAAATGTGTGGGACTAAATCTTACAATGTTACTGAAGAGGTTCATGCTTCATTATTCAAACGTTTTTTAAATGTTGGCAAATTTGCATAAAATAGAGCTATTTTGGGTGAAGATATTGTGTTTTCAGTAACGCTTGTACGTGTTATAAAATATTGGAATATATTGTAAAGAATGAGTTATCATCGATATCCGCACCTATGCTATATAATGCTAAACTCGCTGGATGAAAGTGGAAAATCGAATTGAAATTGGGGGTCTAATGGGAAAGCGTGATTGTTCATAACTGGTTTTTCATTTGTACGGATTAGTCAAGATGTTGGAAATATGTCGTTTTTAAATACATTTGGGCAAAGAATCAAAGATATTTCGTTTCACAGCTGGCATTCAGATGTACCAAATTCGTAATTTCTTAAACATTACACTGAACATAAATCCCTTCTCCAACCTGAAATTATATAACACAATAGTATGATAAATCATTAATACGGGCTTTTTGTAACTTTGGAATTTCTCTGCATAACTTTAAAATACCCAATTACCGTAAATCTAAAGGTGATGTTTCAAATGTAATATGTACATCATGTAACCTTGGAGCCATAGAAGACGAATCTCATGTGCTATATGTTTGTGAAAAATATAAATCCATAAGCCTAAAATATCTTCCTGCTAGTGTAAATACGGTTAGTCATCTAAATACTAAAATATTGATGTAATGAGAAATGTTGCTATTAACTTGAAACACGTGTTTGCTTTGCGTCTATTATAAAGGTCGTACTGTCATGTGACCTGTTAAAAAACCCAACAACATCAATTACAGTTGTACTTTAGGCCATATGGCCAAAATACGGAATAAATTCTGTTCTTTTTGTGTATACTTTGTACACTCTAAAAGACCACGCGCTTCTTATGTTTATAATGTAAAAAAACCCATAACATAGGACTGACTTCATCTATTTTAAAACCCCACAAGGAGTTTTATCCGGTTACGGAAGCGTAGTAGGGCCACGGTGAAAACATTTTTTGGTCGTACTATCTCCTATCTCCTACGTAGTACTTAATATCTCCCACGTAGGACATAGTATCTCCTACGTAGGGCATACTATCTCCTACGTTGGACTTACTATCTCCTACGTAGGACATAGTATCTCCTACGTAGGGCATACTATCTACTGCGTTGGACTTACTATCTCCTACGTAGGACATAGTATCTCCTACGTAGGACTTAGTATCTCCTACGTAGTACTTAATATCTCCTGTAGGAGATGATCGATATACGTTGATATACATTAATCTGAAACGGTCGACTTAAAGCCCCAGACACGCACACAATCTCCTGTTTGATTGTTTCAGTCACTGTTAGAGTCTACAGCCATTCGTTTCATTCACTATTAGAGTCTACAGTTAAGTGTTTCATTTACTGTTAGAGTCTACTATCATGTGTTTCAATTTACTATTAGAGTCTACTGTTTCCTTCACTATTAGAGTCATGTGTTCAACTAAGTGTTGCACATTAGTACTGCTTTGGACCGACTGTTATACTTTACTGCCTTGCGTTCAGTTTGCTCTACTATTACGCGTTGCAGTTAGTTCACTGTTATATGTTGCACTTTGTTACACTTTACTGTTATGCGTTGGATATTTCAAAGGTCGTTGCACATGAATCATAATGTGCGTGTACAGACGAGTCTTAGACTATCGGTTGCAATCTATGTGTACGTATCCCCTCATAATTATCCAAACAACTATAATGACAATTCTTTGCCTTTGTGAGTTTCGTATTGTTTTACGCCGCACTCAACACTTTTCCGACCCAGTCAAGTCAACCTGTAAACAATTACGAAAAAAACCGAGCCGCAAACGAGCGTTGCATCCGATCCAACCTTAGCCCCATCTGAAGACAAGCAACAACTATCGGAGGTCGTTTTATAAACCGAGCTTCAGATCAGAACCTCACCCCAACCATCCCACCCACCTCTCTCTGTGTGTGTGTGTTTGTGTGTGTGTGTGTGTGTGTGTGTGTGTGTGTGTGTGTGTGAATAGATGTATGTATGATAGATTAAACATAAATATACCCAAACCTCCATAACTGCAATTAGAACAGGTTCACTGTCACCCTAACGTAACACACACAATAACACTGTATAGTAACACTGCGTTAGTGTCATGAGTATTCACTGACTACTACTATCTAACGACCTGCATAGCCAAACATTTCTCAACTTAATAACCATACTTAATAATTCGAACCTTAAAAAAGATATATTAAGTACTACGTAGAAGATACTACGTCCTACGTAGGAGATACTAAGTCCTACGTAGGAGATAGTATGCCCTACGTAGGAGATAGTATGTCCTACGTAGGAGATATTAAGTACTACGTAGGAGATAGTATGTCCTAAGTAGGAGATAATATGTCCTACGTAGGACTTAATATCTCCTTCGTAGGAGATAGTGACACAAAAAAAAATTTCACCGTGGCCCTACTACGCTTCCGTATCCTGTTCAGTATACATATCACGTCATGGGGATATAAAACATGTTTTAAAAATATAATCACATAAACAATTAAATTTGACATGTTTTGAAAAGACTTGAGTTTGTCGTAAGCCACAAGCACGGATACAGTGCTACCAAACCAAAACGACTAATCTGACAGAAATAAAGAAATTGAAAAAAATACCCAGATGATAGATATATAATGTCAATCCACTGACATCAGCCAGTTTCTTAGAATCTCAATCAATCATTAATACGTAATGTAAAAATCGAAAGGATGATTAGAATTTCATATGCCAATGTACTATCGACGGTTTCTGAGGCCCTTAATAAATCATAAATACCCAATAGTAAGGCTTGAAGGAAACATTGTAACAGTAAAGTGCGCCTATACAGTTCCCCACCATTGTAATAGCTAGATATTTCTCATGTCATTGTTTTGGTGGATTTTAAGTGTGTCTATTTATTGACAGAGAGTGTTCAGGTGAACACATTAATTGTCTTTGTATGACTGTGTTTATCTACATGTGCCACCTATGGGCCAGCATACTATCAACATAAGTTTATGATACAGTATATTCGCGTTTACAGACCCCAAATGTTTTCTTCAGGTTAAATATTTATTTGTATTTGCGTGTATTTATGACCGATGCCAACGGAGGGGCAGGATATGCCCACCTTTACGCGAACACCTTGTACCATCGCTAATTAATAGTGATTCTTTTAGATATTTTCTTTTTGACAGGGCTTTCTTCTTTATATATCGAATGGGTTTTGTCGCCTATACTTACGTCATTGGAACTATCATAGCATCATCTCGACAGGGGACTACTGAAATAGGGTTGACACATTACACGGCGTTATGTTCACAATTGACACTGGAACATGAATCGGTGATAATATACAATTATAGCCTCTTGTAGAGGTCGATATCGGTTTTTATTGACCTGAGTAAAACAATATCGACCGAGCTTGCGAGGTCGATATTGTTTTTCTCAGGTCAATAAAAACCGATATCGACCTCTACAAGAGTCTATAATTGTTTTATTATATAATGAAAGAGAAACGGGTTTTAACATAAACTTTTAATGCGCACACTGTGCCATCTATCCGAGTGATCTGATTGGCTGAAAAGTGGGGGAAGCCCCTTCGTACGGGATTCCTTGTCTATTTTTAGTAACCCAAGTCAATATCGTAATTTATCAGAAAACTCAAGTCAATATCGTGTTTTGTAGTCAATCATGTGACGGTCTTTTGCCCAATCGTGGTACAGGAAAATTACTACCTATATAATAATGCCGTTAAATACATAACTAGAAATAGTAATATTGTAGACAAAGAACATATATTGTATACTTAAGTGTGAAAGCCTGAGATTTGAGAAAAGTGATATTTTCACTGCAGTGACAGAAATTTGACATGGTCACTGAAGTGAAAATATCTCTTTGTCGGAGCTACTTCTTTGTCCATCAAAAGTTTCTGTCCAGTATCTTTTCACACAACAAAATAAATGTTCATCAAATATCACGTTTATCACGCCACACGACGACAGGTACATCAAATCCACTAGACACATAGGGTATCTTCTATATAGGAAAAATATATTTATGTAACAAACAAAACACAAGGCTCTGATATTCAACAAATTTCATTTATATCCATGTTGTATACATAGAAATCCACTTTCTCATGCCAGCAGAGAACACACTCCTTGGGCGTCGCCCGGTAAACAGTCCATGACGTCTACGACGTGGTAAACAGTCCATCACGTCCACAACGTCAAAGCGGCTGTAAAATCACTGTGTGAAGTATATACCAATCTGTGACAATGCCATTGTTTCATTCTGTACAGGATTATCCATAAGATCTTACCTCGATACGTTATATCATTCTGAAAATTCAAATATATCAGAACTTCTAGCGAAGCGTCTGGAAGAATTATAATTCAATGTATGGTTCAATAGGGCGTTCATCAATTGACTCCTATACCGAAATACACTCCCCCGCAGATCAATTGATGAAACGTGTTCAGAGCTTATGCGCTCATTTTGATGAGTATAGCAGCAAGGTATACTCAAACATACTTACCACATATACTTCTCATCAAGTGCCTTTATTGTTATTATCTCAGAAAAAATGTCCCAATTCTCTACTCATCAAGCCAAGAAATGGAAATATATTATGGTCAACTTCAGTACGTCAGTGAGTGTTCCTTAAACGAGGGTTTGAACGTTCAGACCGGGTAACTGAACTGATACAGAGATGATCACCAATACGGTGCTGATTGAAGGACTTACCATTTGCATATGGCTCAGGTTCTGAATAAACTGATAAACCGATCAACATGCGGGTTTCTTTATTCGGCCTTTCAGAGGAAAACAGTATCGATTCAGCCAGTGGACAATTGTATTAGTCACTGGCGCTGGTAGTTTTCCCTGGATGATTGGATGTCAATCTCAACGGCACATCGTATTATTAATCTCAACTCCCGGGTGAGCATACAACTCTTATTGCGGCGTTCCCATCCTTACAAGGTACCCATTAACAGCTTGGTGGACTGGGACACATAGTCACAGTACTTTGTCCAAGTTTACTGCACGTTGCTGTAGCCACAACTAGGTGTTTGCACGTATTCATGTGGCCACCATCTGGTCATATACCAACGGATTCGAGGGTTCTTTCAATTGCACAGGGTTGTGTACTGTACACTAGGGCTTGTGACAACACTGAAAGAGTCTGCACACAAAGTTGACGCCGATTGTTACTTAACCCGTGAAGGTCCAGGTGAGAGTTGACCATAGTGTTCACCAGTCCAGGCTTGTCGTATGAGGCGACTAACGGGAACGGGTGGTCAGGCTCGCTCACTTGGTTGACACATGTCATCGTATCCCAACTGCGTAGATCGATGATGTTGATCACTGGATTGCCAGGTCCAGACTCGATCATTTACAGACCGCCGCCATATAGCTGGAATATTGCGGAGTGCGGAGTTAAACAACAAACCAACCAATCATGCAATCTATTTACGACTCAATGGTCTTCTGTGGATAGTTATACGAAGTCATCGTACCCCGATTGCATAGTTTGATGTTCACCATGTCATTTAGTGTATTGATTACTCCACAGTAATGGTTACAGGTCGGTGCCATATAGTTTGATTAAGTTAATATTTAATTTATATATGATGAATGATGTTCATCATGTCAATTAATGGATTGATTAGTTTCAACTTTTGGTTACAAGTCGATGCCATATAGTTTGATTAAGTTAAAATTTAATTTATATGAAGATTGATTTTCATCATGTCAATTAATGGATTGATTAGTTTAAACTTTTGGTTACAGGTCGGTGCCATATAGCTTGATTAAATTAAAATTTAATTTATATGAAGATTGATGTTCATCATGTCAATTAATGGATTGATTAGTTTGAACTTTTGGTTACAGGTCGGTGCCATATAGCTTGATTAAGTTAAAAATTAATTATCACAGTCATATAGCGACGATACCAAGTTCATACCTATAACACGTTTATAGGTATTCGCTATAAACACAAAGTTACATTCAACTCAATATTATACATACACATTTTAGCATTATTCTATTGTATTTACAGTTGAAAACACGGGATATAACAATATTATATGACTATCGGGATCGGGTGGTCAGGATTTCAAAGAACGTAATACGACTCTTGCTCAGAAATTGTTCGATCAAGGTTACAACATTCAAAGCCTCAGTAAAGTTTTCAAAAGGTTTTATGGGAGATATGTGAAAGACTCGTCAAATTTTGATGCATCAGTAACAAAATGATGCACGATGCAATTCCCTATTTAGACTTACCATATGTTCCCGACTTGTTTAGGTGAATAGTGTGTTTAGGTGTTCAGTGCTGTGTTGTGTCCCATTTAGATTACTGCAATGCTCTTCTAATTGGACTACCAAAGCAATTGATTGCAAAGCTGCAGCGCGTTCAGAATTGTGCAGCTAGACTTGTGACAAAGACAAAGAAGACAGCCACATTTCTCCAGTGTTAAAGAAACTTCATTGGTTGAAGGTGGCAGACAGAATCACTTATAAAGTGCTCCTGTTAACCTTCAAAGCAAGGACAGGCCTAGCCCCCTGTGTATCTCCAGGAACTTCTCCAGGAATACAAGCCAGCCAGGTCTCTTAGATCCATTGGACAAAGCATGCTGTGTGTTCCACACGCAAGGACCACCACCTATGGAGATCGATACTTCGCCAGAGCAGCTCCACGACTCAGGAATGATCTGCCAATAAAACTGAGACTTATAAATAACGTGGCCACTTTTAAAACCAATCTCAAGACCCATCTTTTCTCAAAGACATACGCCTAGGCCGAGTGGACCTTGCTGATACATGTGACATGCATCCTCTCAAAGCGCTTTTGAGCAGTTATACTGACTGGATTCTTGCGCTATATAAGTTCTTAGTTGATGATGATGATGATGATGATAGTTGACTAGCTTTTGCATGTCTTTTTGACGGGTGCCACCGTTGGGGCACATGTTTTGTCATCGTACCCATGGTTTCAATCACAGGAAAATCAGTTTGCAGACAGTGTCGTGCAGCCCCAATACTGCTGAATGCGGCGTCAAATAGAAGCGACAAAACCCTTTCCACATCCATAAGAAATCTCTGCTAAAAGCAGAGTCGATTGTACAATTGTGACTGCACCATGGGTATATATTTGTTTCAGCAGTATTACAGCTGTACGATGTTGTTTGTAAACAAATCGAGTCTGGGCCAGACAATCCAGTGATTGTCACCATGCGATACGATGACAGAGCATGTGCGTATACCAGGTGTTCGCGAAAAGGTGTGCGTATCCTGACCCACCGGTGGCACCGTCATAAACATATGTTAAGTCTAGTCAATTGTTCACTTGAAATAATTCGGGAACGTATGACATCATATTTGTCACTGATGCATAAAATTTGGAAATTTTCTCTACATGTCTACTAAAACTCGTGAACGTTTCTTGAGGCCATGAATGTTGTTACCTCGATCAAACAACTTCTGAGCATGAGAGGTATGACGCTCTTTGAATTCCTGATAAAAGAGCACGCTCGATTGAACCTGAAAAGTTGTGAAATGTAAACGCCAAAGTCTGGGGCTGTTGGAATTTTGCTCGGCAGGAAAGGGAAGTTGACTGATGGAAAGTGGAAATCATCCAGTTTGTCATACAGCCTTGTGGAGAGGTTGTTTTTTTGTCACTCTGAATCTCAGGTGGGTCAATCCGTGGTAGGCAATTGGCTAGTTGATGGTTATTGAACGATATTAGATCATCGATATACCTGAAGCTTAAGTTAAACTTCTTGGCCAAATTACCTTGTTTTCAATTTGCCAACCCAAGCAGAAATTCTTTATGGATGCATAGAGAAACAGATTAGCAAGGGGAGAGCACAACTGGTCCCATGGGGATACCTACTTCTTGGCGAAATGTTCTACTCCCAAATTTCACAAAGACGTTATCAATGACAAAGTCCATCATTTCACATATTGTTTTCTCTCAAACTCATGATGTAGTCAGAATTGTACAATCAGTTTCTTACGGATGTGGGTTTTGCGTTTCTATTTACTGATTTTGCTGACACATGTCATCGTATCACAAGTACGTAGATGGATGCTCATGGTGCCAATCACTGGATTGTTTGGTCCTGGCTCGAATATTGAATGTTTGCTGTCATGAGTATTTATCATTTGTCCTGACAATTTGTAAGCGATTAAAGGTCGAAAATATGAACATTCATTTTTGTATGAGATATTAGATGGTCACATTGTCTTATCTGTGTCCGACAAGGATATTATGTTTTGTTGGATACCAAGCCATATCGGGATGAAAAGTAACAGTAAAGCTGACGCTGTAAAACATGCTCTAAAGAAATCAGTATCACATGTTTCCTCATACCGATTGTAGGCCTGACATGTGTAGGCAATATGTTAATCAATGTTGGCAGTCAAATTAGAACAAAGAAACGGCTACCAAGCTGCTTAACATTCACTGAACAATCAATACGACGCCGGTGTTCCCTGTCGAAGAGGGGATGTTGTTTTCCGTTGGTGCCGAATATTGCATTCCCACTTTACCTATGGTTTCCTTCTAGAGGGGGAAGGGGCGGTGGGGTTGCCTAGTGGTTAAAGCGTGCGCTGAAGACCCGGGCTGGATTCCCCACATGGGTACAATATACCAGAAGCGCATTTCTGGTGTCCCCCCGCTGTGATATTGCTGGAATATTGCTAAAAGCGACGTAAAACTAAACTCACTCACTCACTAACGCTCTTAAGAGGGAACATTCTCTCATGTGCAGTCCTTGCCAATGTCAGGTTTCCGTGAAACACACTCATTAATCAAAATGTTATTATTCTTTGTATAAACAAGCTGGAGCTTCAATTACCAATTCTCAATTGCATGTTGGCGTTGAATAACAAACAATTATTACATAATCTGTTTTTACAGATCAATTAAGGTAATTGATTGAAGCATGCTTTTCATGTAAACACGTTAAACATTTAACAAATCAATACATATCATGCTTGCCGGCTCCAATTAAACAACTTGTTGACTAATTATTGGCTTGTACATGGAAACACATGAACGACTGAACATTCAAAGTCCGGTCTTTACAGTATGTTACATGCATGCTATTTTTTGCTTTAACACTTTCATTTAATCTGCGCACTTTGGCGTTAATCAACTGTTACCTCGTGTGTTTTGGAATAACGAAATGTACCAAAATAAGGGGATGTCTGATTTTTCCTTGTGTCTCCTTGGAAGTCACCCAACTGTAGGAACTTTCGTGACGTGTTTTGAGAGCCATGCGTCACGTATTTGAAGAACGCTTTCGTCACTTGTATGGAGTGGGCAAATGAGATCGCTCAAAAGAAACGGCGTAGCTGGAATTTTCTTGTCCATAAGTTACACATTATGGACCTAGAACATTTTATTCCCATAGGCAATTCATTTCATGTTAACCATGTCACATCAGAAGTTACTTAGGAGATAAACATCATGTGTTGGCCAATTTCCGGGTGTTATTGAGCACGGGAATTCATTTGGAACCGCCGGCATCAGCCGGAGGTTTCAAATGAAATATTCTCGTGCTTCAAATTCTCAATAACACCCGGAAATTAGCCAGCACATGATGTTTATCGACATTGTAAACACAAAAGTAAAGCAAAAGGTCCACGCGCGTTATTGTGTCCGCACTCATTGACATCGAGTACGGGTACAGCAATGAAGTTTCATCAGCCGGCCGTTTCGTCTGTCTCCCATGGTTGCATCTGGAACTGCTCATTTGCGACGGCATTCGGACTTTATGTAACAATATGATTTGAATGACGTCACCGCTGCTGACGACGTAACAATACAATGGTGTATGCGATATTTGTACGTATTCATACGCAGCGAATGGTCTTGCAATTTCTGGGAATCGAATACCATTCGATCAGAATTTTCAACCAATCAGATTAAAGAACACAGTGACTTTTGGTTTACGATTACATAGTAATCCTAACGATAAGCACGGCGATGGCGGCAAGCATAACCAGTTTAAGCGTTCCTATGCAGTGTGCGAAATAGTTTCCAAATGTTACTAGCCATACGGGCTAGCTTTGCCTTGAAGTTACTAGCCCCAAAATTTTTCACTGGCCCGAAATTTGAATGTAGTCACGGGTTTCGTCATTAAGCTGCTAATATGATGAACATTTTTATCAGGCCATAATCTTGCATGATTTAAAAGTGTATTATAACTTAGCAAGTCGGAGGGAGTGAAATAAATGTATTTACAAAATGACCCCATGAAAATTCACTAGAGATTCGAGCCAGTTACTGTGGAGATTTACTGGCCCGACTAGATTTTTCCTAGCCACTGGCTAGCGGGCCGGTGGCTATTTCGAACACTGTTCCTATGGTGTAGAACCGTATACAGAGAGCTCCCTCCCAAGGACATATCGTCGTGCGCTAGCCCTCTTCAGATGTGGTGTAGCCCCTCTACGAGTTGAGACTGGCCGGTGTAGCTATTTACCTCTAGCTGAGAGAGTGTGTTTTACCTGTGAGAATTGTGTGGAAGACGAATGTCACGTGTTATTGCATTGTTCTGTGTACATTGATCTTAGAGAAGTTATTTTAGCTAAATGTAGCAGTATATGTGATAGTTATAATCACCGGAGCGCCTGTTATAAAGTCTTTTATATATTGTCTAACCCAGATATTGTATAATTTTCGGCCAAAACCTGCAAATTTATTTTAGATAGAAGAAGGGGTATTTTATACAACGATATGTAATTCATGTTATGTATATTATTGTTCTTAAATTCTGTGTGTGTCTCTCGTAACCCTAAATGGGTGGCTCGGCAATTTATTTTTTATGTATCTTACTATATTGTTATGCTGTATTGTACGAGGTGAGACTGAAATAAATACTATCTATCTATCGGTATGGAGAGCTTCAATGTCAGGTGCTTCAACAGCTCCTTCGTCACATGTATGGGGCGCTCCTCTGTCAGGTGTTTCAACAGCACCTTCATCACATGTATGGGGTGCTCCTCTGTCAGGTGTTTCAACAGCTCCTTCATCACATGTATGGGGTGCTCCTCTGTCAGGTGTTTCAATAGCTCCTTCATCACATGTATGGGGTGCTCCTCTGTCAGGTGTTTCAACAGCTCCTTCATCACATGTATGGAGAGCTTCAATGTCAGGTGTTTCAACAGCTCCTTCATCACATGTATGGGGTGCCCCTCTGTCAGGTGTTTCAACAGCTCCTTCATCACATGTATGGAGTGCTCCTTTGTCAGGTGTTTCAATAGCTCCTTCATCACATGTATGGGGTGCTCCTCTGTCAGGTGTTTCAACAGCTCCTTCATCACATGTATGGGGTGCTCCTCTGTCAGGTGTTTCAATAGCTCCTTCATCACATGTATGGGGTGCTCCGTTGTCAGGTGTTTCAATAGCTCCTTCATCACATGTATGGGGTGCTCCTCTGTCAGGTGTTTCAACAGCTCCTTCATCACATGTATGGGGCGCTCCTCTGTCAGGTATTTCAACAGCACCTTCATCACATGTATGGGGTGCTCCTCTGTCAGGTGTTTCAACAGCTCCTTCATCACATGTATGGGGTGCTCCTCTGTCAGGTGTTTCAACAGCTCCTTCATCACATGTATGGGGTGCTCCTCTGTCAGGTGTTTCAACAGCTCCTTCATCACATGTATGGGGTGCTCCTCTGTCAGGTGTTTCAACAGCTCCTTCATCACATGTATGGGGTGCTCCTCTGTCAGGTGTTTCAACAATAGCTCCTTCATCACATGTATGGAGTGCTCCTCTGTCAGGTGTTTCAATAGCTCCTTCATCACATGTATGGGGTGCTCCTCTGTCAGGTGTTTCAACAGCTCCTTCATCACATGTATGGGGTGCTCCTCTGTCAGGTGTTTCAACAGCTCCTTCATCACATGTATGGGGTGCTCCTCTGTCAGGTGTTTCAATAGCTCCTTCATCACATGTATGGGGTGCTCCTCTGTCAGGTGTTTCAATAGCTCCTTCATCACATGTATGGAGAGCTTCAATGTCAGGTGTTTCAACAGCTCCTTCATCACATGTATGGGGTGCCCCTCTGTCAGGTGTTTCAACAGCTCCTTCATCACATGTATGGAGTGCTCCTCTGTCAGGTGTTTCAACAGCTCCTTCATCACATGTATGGGGTGCTCCTCTGTCAGGTGTTTCAACAGCTCCTTCATCACATGTATGGGGTGCTCCTCTGTCAGGTGTTTCAATAGCTCCTTCATCACATGTATGGGGTGCTCCTCTGTCAGGTGTTTCAACAGCTCCTTCATCACATGTATGGGGTGCTCCTCTGTCAGGTGTTTCAATAGCTCCTTCATCACATGTATGGGGTGCTCCTCTGTCAGGTGTTTCAATAGCTCCTTCATCACATGTATGGGGTGCTCCTCTGTCAGGTGTTTCAACAGCTCCTTCATCACATGTATGGGGTGCTCCTCTGTCAGGTGTTTCAACAGCTCCTTCATCACATGTATGGGGTGCTCCTCTGTCAGGTGTTTCAAAACAGCTCCTTCATCACATGTATGGGGGTGCTCCTCTGTCAGGTGTTTCAACAGCTCCTTCATCACATGTATGGGGTGCTTCTCTGTCAGGTGTTTCAATAGCTCCTTCATCACATGTATGGGGTGCTCCTCTGTCAGGTGTTTCAACAGCTCCTTCATCACATGTATGGGGTGCTCCTCTGTCAGGTGTTTCAAAAGCTCCTTCATCACATGTATGGGGTGCTCCTCTGTCAGGTGTTTCAACAGCTCCTTCATCACATGTATGGAGAGCTTCAATGTCAGGTGTTTCAACAGCTCCTTCATCACATGTATGGGGTGCTCCTCTGTCAGGTGTTTCAACAGCTCCTTCATCACATGTATGGGGTGCTCCTCTGTCAGGTGTTTCAAAAGCTCCTTCATCACATGTATGGGGTGCTCCTCTGTCAGGTGTTTCAACAGCTCCTTCATCACTTGTATGGAGAGCTTCAATGTCAGGTGTTTCAATAGCTCCTTCATCACATGTATGGGGTGCTCCTCTGTCAGGTGTTTCAACAGCTCCTTCACATCACATGTACATGTATCTGGGGTGCTCCTCTGTCAGTCAGGTGTTTCAATAGCTCCTTCATCACATGTATGGAGTGCCAATAGCTCTCATCAGGTGTTTCAATAGCTCCTTCATCACATGTATGGGGTGCTCCTCTGTCAGGTGTTTCAACAGCTCCTTCATCACATGTATGGGGTGCTCCTCTGTCAGGTCCTTCAACAGCTCCTTCATCACATGTATGGGGTGCTCCTCTGTCAGGTGTTTCAATAGCTCCTTCATCACATGTATGGGCTGCTCCTCTGGCAGGTGTTTCAATAGCTCCTTCATCACATGTATGGGGTGCTCCTCTGTCAGGTGTTTCAATAGCTCCTTCATCACATGTATGGGGTGCTCCTCTGTCAGGTGTTCCTCTGTGTCAAACAGCTCCTTCATCACATGTATGGGGTGCTCCTCTGTCAGGTGTTTCAATAGCTCCCTTCATCACATGTTTGGGGTGCTCCTCTGTCGGGTGTTTCAACAGCTCCTTCATCACATGTATGGAGGTGTTTCAACTGCTCCTCAACATGTCAGGTGTTTCAATAGCTCCTTCCAACAGCTCACATGTATAGGCTCCTCTGTGCTCAACTCTGTCAGGTGTTTCAACAGCTCCTTCATCACATGTATGGGGTGCTCCTCTGTCAGGTGTTTCAATAGCTCCTTCATTACATGTATGGGGTGCTCCTCTGTCAGGTGTTTCAACAGCTCCTTCATCACATGTATGGGGCTGCTCCTCTGTCAGGTGTTTCAATAGCTCCTTCATCACATGTATGGGGTGCTCCTCTGTCAGGTGTTTCAACAGCTCCTTCATCACATGTATGGGGTGCTCCTCTGTCAGGTGTTTCAACAGCTCCTTCATCACATGTAGAGCACCCTACATGTGAGCGTGGCACACCTGACTCTCCTTACGTAGCGGTAGGAAAGAATTACACCTGACAATGCCCAAACATGTGATGAAGGGCTGTTGAGGCTTTACCGACAGAGCCACCCATGTGATGATGCTGTTAGCTGTTTGAAGGCTTGCAACATGTGATGAAGGAAAGCCGAGCACCTGACAGAGCACCCTGTGATGAAGGAAGCCAACACCTCAGAAAGAGAGCAGCCCCTTGTCTTATTAGCTTGACAAGCTTAACCATGTGATGAAGAGCTTGTGAGACCTGACGGAGGCTGTATGTGATGAAAGGCTGTTCTTTACCTGACAGAGGAGCCTTATGTGATGAAAGGTGATAGCTTGACAGAAGGAACTCCATACATGTGATGAAGGAGCTAATGAGCTGCCTGACGAGCACCCCAGCGTGAGGGAAGGGGCACCACGACAGAAGGCTGCTGTGATGAAAACACCTGACCTCCATGCAGGTGATGGAGAACTGTTCTTGCCTGACAGAGCACCCGTACGTAGCCCGGTGAAGGAGCTGCTGACGAAGGCACCCTTGTGATGGCTTGTTGAAACACCTGACGAGGCACCCATACATGTGATGAGCTGGCTGCTCCGTACCCAGGTGATGAGAAGGAGCTGTTAGCTGCCGAGCACCCCATGCGTAGTGAAGAGCTTTATTGTATGTGATGAAGAGCTGTTGGCACACCTGACGAGGCACCCCAACATGTGATGAAACTGATGAGCACCTGAACGTAACTCTTTCCATACGAGGTGATGAAGGAACTGACAGGCACCCATGCATTGTGGTGAGAGGGCTTTGAACACCCTGACGAGCCATGTGATGAAATGGTGGCACCCCATGCATGTGATGAGGTAACGGTGCTTGACGAAGGCACCCACGGAAACTATTGATGGAAGGGCACATGTGATGAATCAATGAGCACCCGGTTGGCACCCCAGCACATGTGATGAAGGCCGGCGCGACGCGGAAAGAGGCACCCCATGTGATGGTGAACACCTGACAGAAGGCGCCATGTGATGAAGAGCTGGTGTGGCTGAGGCACCCCATGTGATGAGGCTATTGGCGCCAGCCACAACGATGAAGGTGAGCAACGATGAAGCTGTTGGCTGCCACGACGCAAGCTCTTACGTAATGATGGTGACGAAGCACGCGACGAAGGCATGGCGATGTGGCTTTGCCTGACGGAAGAACACCGCCCTGTGACGGTACCCAGCTGTCAGCGATGAAGGAGCTGTTGGCTTTACCCTGACGAAGGGCACCCATGCGGCTGTGATGAAGGCTATTAACCTGATGAAGGCCTCCACGCCAGACCGAAAACTGTTGTTGAAACACGACGGGAAGCGCCACGATGAAAGGAGCTGTTAACGAAACCCAGCCAGCGATGAAGTGCTGATGGCTGCGAAGACACCCGGCTGTTGAAAGCACCTGACGCCGTGATGAAGGAAGCATTAACACCCCGGTGAAGGCATCCCGCAAAGCTGTGGGGAGGCGCCCCATGTGATGAAGAGCTGTTAGCGCCTGACGAAGGCACCCCGCTTACGTGGTGAAGGAGTATTGACGCCTGACAACGGGCTGCAATGCTGGTGAAGCGCGGTGGTACAATGTGATGAGGAGCTGTTGGCACCTGATGGCTGTACGTGTGATGAGAAAGGGCTATTGAGCTGCCGGTGAAAATTTCGCCGTAACGATGAAAGAGGCGCACGCGACGAGGGCACCGCTGCGTAACGAATGAAGAAAGGAGCTGTTACCCGGTGGCTTCTCCGTACATCGATGAAGAAGAACTGTTGAACACTGAACAGGCGCCAGCACATGTGATGAAGTATTGGCGACGCCATACGTATTGATGAAGGAGGCGTTGAGAAGCTTGATGAAGAACGCCCCACGCGTAGTGATGGCTGACAGAAGGAAGCGCCCCAACACGTAATGACGAAGGGCGACACCTGACGTGAAACTCTCCAGCGCAAATGGTATTTATTTCGATCACCTCATCTATTTTAACGTAACAACCATGGTAAAGACTGCATAAAAAATAGGTGGCTCCACCGCACACGGTAAGAACAATAATATACGGCATGAGCCACTGGATTTATATACCCCGCTCTTCTATCACAAAAATAAGGCCGAGAATTTGACAAAGAAAGTATCTGGGTTAATTCTCAAAGACTTTATAACGGGCATCTCCGACGATTGCCAGCTATCTGCATTTAGCTAGTAACTTCACAGAATGTACGTCTTCCACATTCTCACGAAGTAAACTGCTCTCTCGGCTGAAGATAACTACGCCGGCGGTAACTTTAAACCAGAGAAACACGAAGAATTTCCAACTCGGCAGAGGAAACTTCTCACCGTTTCTTACCGGCCCGCACCAACCGGTAATCTGGAAAAATCTGGTGACCAGTAAATCTCCCGCATTTAACTTCATCGGTAATTTTCATCGGAATTTATGGCTGCATTTATTTCGCTTCCTCCGGCTGCTGGGGCAATCATGCAGGTGAAGCACGATAAATGTTAAATGTATTGGCGGCGAAACCCGACCTTCAGGAACTTCGATGATGGCGGGGCTGGGCAACATATTAATTTGAAGCTGACTGCTGCCTTAAGAGAACGCTTTAAACGGTCAACGCGCCATCGCCGTGCTTATCAGACCAGGATTACTTTAATGATCGTATTAAAGTCATGTTGACGGTTGAAAGACGTCGATACAGCCAGAACTTCCACATTCTTTGCGTACGTACCGAAACATCGCCACTTATTATGACCCGTCGTCGGCGACGTCATTCCGTCATGTTGGAAAGTCGAATGCCGACATAATATTTGATTCAGGCTGCGTGAACGGGCTGAAAACGACGCGGCTGTTGAACGACCCCAGCACATGCCCGTACTCGGCAGTGCGGTACCTTAACGCGCGTGGACCTGCTATTGATTTTAACTGTCGATGAGCATCGTGGCTGATTTCCGGGTGTTGTTGAGGAATTTGGCTTTTGAGTATTTCATTGGCGACGTTATGGCGGTTCAAACTTCGTGTATAACGCGGTAGCTTGTGATATTTCTTCTGGCAACTTTCTGATATTGTTTGTGGTTAACGTAGTAATTTCAAATGTTCTGGAATCGCTATTGTTGGCTTATGGACGAAAATTTCAGCCTGCACGAGCGATATTTGCCCTTCAAGCCGTGACGCGTAATATAGCGTCGCGAAAGTTCTACGACGACTTCCAGGGTACAGAAAAATCCGGTATCCCCACTGACGCATTTCGTTACGGAAACGGCGACGATTAACGCCGAAAGTTATCGGAGCAAATGAAAGTGTTAAAGCGCAAAGAAAGCTGGCATGCATCTTCTTTTGCTTGTGAACTTCCGGTTTAATGTTCGGTCGTTCATCATGTTTCCGTATTTTTAATGGCGGCAGAATTGTTTGTCGAAAGCCTTATTCCTTCTATTCGACCCGATTTGTTAAATGTTTAACGTGTTTGCATGAAAGCATATGAGCCAGTCTGTGAAACTTGAATTGTAATATTGTTTGTTATTCAACAACAACACGAATTAATTGACGGTGGCTCGGCTTGTTTATAAAAGAATAACAACTGTTTGATTAATGGTGTGTTTCACGGAAACTGACATTGGCAGAACTGCATGAAGAATGTTCCTGTAAACGTTGATGAGGTGGTGATTTTATTCCGGCTGTCGGCGGTTACCAATGCGCTTCAGCTATTGGCATATTGAGGAATTCCAGCGGTCTTTCAGCATAACAATGAATTACCCGCCCTGAAAGAAACCATGGGTAAAGTGAGATACCATGACAAACTTAACATCCCCTCTTCGACGAAATTCCGTGATTGTTCGGTGATGTTGGCGGCTTGACTTCTTTCAACGTTTACTGTTGACTGTAACGTGTTAACATGACCCGCTTACGCACCTACAATCATTGTCGAAGCTGATTTCTTTGATGTTTTACGGCGTCGGCGCTACTGTTATCCCGTATAACGTCAAGGACATAATGTTGTCGAACACGAATAAAAACTATTGACTATCTATTATCTCATGCGAAATGAATGTTCGTAACCTGGAGCGCAACCAATAAACGCAGCGATAAAGGGACAACGATGTATAAGACGTAAGCATTCGATGAAGGACTTCAAACAATCGGTGGCACCATGAGCATCATCACCGTACTTGTGTTCTGATGTGTCGAAAGCAAAATCGATGAGCTGAAGCGCACGTCATCAATGATTATTACATTCTGTTTATGTGGTTTGAAGAAAATTGTGTAACCAGTATTGATAACGTCTTTGTGAGAACTGGTCATTTATTTCGCCAGAAAATGGGCTGTCACCGGTTGTCTTCTCCTTTACAACACTGTGCTTCAACAAATCCGTAGCTGCTTAACTGGGTGGCAGGTGAACAGGTATTTATTAGCTTTCAGTATATCGTGCGATCTATTATCGTTCGATAATATCGGCGCCAGCCAGTTGCTACCGCAGTTGACTTCCGCCTGAATTCAGGTGACGAAAACGACGCTTCTCCCGCGAAAGGCTTTACCGCTTCGCTTTCGACAAAATTCAACATTGAACGCCGGCGTTTACGCAACTTTTCGAGTTCAACGTTATCTTTTATCGAGATCGCCATAAATGCTCGAAGTTGTTTGATCGGTAACATTCGTAATCGAAAACGTTCACCCGGTTACCAATGAACATCGAAAATTTCAGAGTTATGCGTCGGTGACAATATGATGATAAACCGTTCGGAAGTATTCAGTGTTCAATTGATTCAGACGGCATATGTTTATGCCGGGTCGCTGCTTAAATAACAAATGCGGTATTTTTAATGAACTGTTGCTGGCTGCTGCCCGTGGTGCGGTCTGGTGGAAAAGCGGAATTTCTTATCGGATATTGAAGAGGTTTTGTCGCTTCATTGACGCCCATCATTCGGCTGTCTGGCTTATTGATGAACCGTGATACGGCTGCATCAGACATTAACAGTCAACTGTCGTCGTCATCATCATCATCGGCGCGAAGTCCGGTCGTGGCACTTTGAAGGTGCATCGTCACGGCGCAAGGTCACTAAACTGGAATCATATCTTTGAACCGGTAAAGAACTGATACGAATTCATTTATGAATCGGTTGTTCATCGTCGAATACTATTGTCACTGGCGTCTTTGTCTGAACCTGACTTTAAACTGTCGTTTTCAATTTTACCGGAAATTGTCGCCAGGCGGCAAAACAAACACCTTCGGCTCAATAACGAATATTGACTGTCTTCTGTTGTCACGATCAACTGCTGAATTCTGAACGCGTACAATCAGTGCTTTGACGGTGAGGACGATACTGGCGCTGTTAAAACATGTTAGTCAAACCAGAATTGCGTCGTGCGTCATTTGTTGTCAAAACGACGATCTTTCACATCTCGCGTAACTTTGGTACTGAAGATCGACGCTGATCGTGTCATATGTCGTGTTCAACAGAATGTTTAAAATATTGGCCGTGGTTATCTTAACTTTATTCGTTTATAGCGGATATAAACTTTGTCGTTATTCATCGGGCATTGTCGTCATATGATGTGTTCGAACAATTTTTTGGCTTAATCATATCGATCAATCCGTCAGTGGCGATGATATCGTCTTTCATATGAACGGGCGATTATGAAGGTTTAAACTATCGATCGACCGGTGACGTGATGAAAATCAATCTTCATATGGTGCAACTAATCAACATCGACTTTAATATTAAAGTTGAACTAATCAATCCGTCGGTACCGTTCATCGCATGAAACATTAACTTCAATCCGTAACCATTCAACCGCGAACTGCGCTAAATGACGTGATGATCAAACAATATAGAACAATATCGGTCGTAAATGGGTATGTTGAACGGTTGGCACGCTCCCTCTCCATCGCGGCGGCGATCGTCGTCGTCGTTGTGTCGTCATCTGCGGATGATATATTGATCGACCAATTGATTCACCGTTACGATGAAGCTGGTTTGATGTTGATACTGGTTTCTTCGCGGTTAATCGTCAACGATACCGAACTCTTTTCGGTGTTGATACTGATTATTACGGCTTTATTAACGAACCGCGATCCGTTGATATATGTTCTTTGCAAACGATTCGACAACAACAGGATGGAATTAGGCAGTTATTATGACTCAATCATCGGGGAATGGCATACGATTCAATACATTTATGCTGAAATCGATATGTTTTTTCATATGAAAGGCGAATAAAAGAATATGTTTGGAACTGACAAATCGAGTCGGCGCCGTATTGACGAATCGTCTGGCTGAACGTTCAAACCTGGAACGCTCGCTATTGGTTGACTATATCATTTCCGTTTCTTGACTGATGAAGAACGAATACCGAGATAATAATGATGATATGTCTTTGATACCTTTAACCTTCGTCGAAATCGGCATAACCGGTACGATCAATTGGTGGAAATATTCGACGGAAGTCGGTGATGAACATAGTTGAATTTCGTAGGATATGATATACGATTTTCGGAATCGAACAGATAATCTGGCGGAAATGAACAATGGTTGTCACGGATGATATGCGCGGTGATTTTACGACCGCTTTGATGTTTGTTCGTGGACGATGATTCTCTATGAAGAATGGTTTCAATAATGATTTGAATATCGAGCCTTGTTCGATACGCTCAATATGTTTCTATATGGATATGTTTGATCTGATGACATTCAAACGATGATGACGATGAACGTTTCACGGGCCCGATGACTATGAACTGGCTGATGGCGACGAAGATCGTTGATAAATCAATTTCACGGGAAAATTTTCTCAAATCTTCGAGCTATGCAATATGTTCTTTGATATATTATTTCTATTTAACGATATGGTCGTCCGCTGCATATTTATACGATTAGTCGTCATGATTGACTTTGATCGTGTTTTGATTTTCGATGAAATTGATGATGACTTGAGTTATAAAATAACTATCCCCGACGATCAGTTCTTCGATTGGGTAACGATATGGTAATTCCGACTTCCACTGATATATCAATAAAACAATTATCAATATCTTTGGGGGTCGATCGGTTTGATACCGGGAAAACGTATCAGACGCCATGAAGCTCGTCCTCAATTCGTTTTATCGATCGGCAACCGATAATACTGGAAGACTATTCAATGTTATCGCGATTCATCTTCAGTCGATCGACCTCTTTCGATGATCATCAATGACATGGCCATTCGATATATGAAGAGAAGCCTCAATATCTAAAATCTCGCAACCAGTGGCGGTGGTGATTTGCGCGTGGTGAACTCAGACCCGGTAAATCGATGTAAACCGCGTCGATATTTTAACACAACGTTGAGAATATCTCGTAAGCGCAATATACCTGGCGATATTCTAGCCAGGCACCTAAACGCAGTCATGCAAAGACAGTGTGTGTTCACTGGTGCTCACTACTGATGAACGCGTAATATCGCTTATTTACGAACACTCGACGCAATAGCTGGTAATTCATTTGCTATTGGAGACGCCGTCGACCGGTACTGTTGGCATCAGTGTCATCACTCGTTTTTACGACCGTATTAGCGGGCGATTGAACTAAGCTGGCTGATCAGTCAGTTGACGTTATCGCCATCTACATTTTTCAATTTCAACATTTCTGTCGGGTGAACAGCATAATCATTCCTTTATTTACTGAAATTCTTCCAGAAGCATGTCGTAAAATGTTTTATGAGCATCGATGTATGCTGAACGGGGCGGAGCGGCTGGAGCCACGGTGAAATTTTTTGTGTCTATCTTCTGCGAGGGCCTCGGTCTGCGTGGGACATGTTATCTTCCCCAGGATTATGCTCTACGTATTGCTGTCACGTGGGACATGCTGTCTCCGTGAGGGCTACTGAGACTTAATTGTCACACGTGAACGCGTACATCTTTTTAAGGTTCAGTAAAGTATATTGAACCGAAGAATGTTTGACTGTACTTATGTTGATGTGTGAGGAATAGAGTAGTACTCGCGACGCCTTTGATGTTACTATACGTGTTATTGTTGATGTTGCGTTAGAGGTGACGGTGAACTTCTTCTAATTGCGGTGCTCAATTTGAGCCATATTATGTTTATCGCCAGCATGCACACACCTTTAAAACGCACGAAAGCTCGATTTATCGGCTTCAGTTGTTGGCAATCTTCGAATGGTCTGGTGGTTGAATCGCAACGCTCTGCGACTTTCATTTGACTTCATCGAAAATGGCGGTGCGGTCGCGGCAACGAAAGGTAATAAATATAATTGTTTGGTGGTATGGGGACTAAGGTAACCATGATCTCGTCTGCGCACATTATGTGTGCAACGACCTTTATCAACGGCTGCAACAAGAATAACAGATACGGCTTCAACGGTGAACTGGCGCAACGCTCAAGGCAAACTGAGCATGAAAGGTATGCTAATCGTAAACGCCAGTTGAGCATGACTAATGATGAAGGCTGGTGGAGCCACAATGACAAATTGGCTATGATAACGAAGACTTTCGGCACAGTAAATGAGCAACTGGCCAGACTCTAATGATGAATGAGCAATGACTGAGTCTGGCGACGACTGTAAACCAGACACCGATCGACCGTTTCGAATTTCAATATAATAAACGCCGTCGGTATCGTGTGGAGATACTTCGTCGTAGGGAGATGGCGGTTGATGCGGGCGTGGTATGGCCTTCCGTGGGGAGATACTGATGCGGGAATGGTAGCCGACCGAAGTACGGAGTATTACGTGAAGTGGGGTGGTGCTTCGTGACCGGATGGCTTTCGCTGACCGGGGCGGAAATAGATGAAGTCATATTATGAATTTTCCATTATAGCGTGTCAAAATTATTGCTGGCTATGCGCAAAAGGGCGAATTGACTTCGCTGGCGTAACTAATGCAACCCAGCCGGTGATGTTGTTGGAGTTTTAACGGGTCGCATGACGGTGGGCAAACGAAACGCGACAACGGCATTCTCATTACGTACATTTAATGACTGGCGCAACTTGAAATGGACTGTTTTTCTGTACGTAGTGGGCTTCTAACAATCGAATTACATGATCGGTACGCTGGTGTTTATTTTAAAGTTATGCGAAGAAATTCAGGGCCCTCATTAGTTTATCATACTATTGTGTTCGGGTTGAAAATGTTGAAGCCAGTCTGTTATCGGTATGACGAAGGCAGGTGCTTTTGCTTGAAAATATGTTTAAAACGTCAACGACTGATCCGCTGAAATCGAAAACCGGTTATGAACAACATTAGACGAACCCGTTTCCTCATCCAGCGGTTAACGACCAGCAGATGCCGGATGGCTCATTAACACCTGTTCAATGTTTGTAACACGCTAAGCGTTACTATCTTCGCCACCTGACTTATGCAGGTAAACGTTTATTCAGTGAATTTGATCCCCACGCTGCCTAATATAAATGGAAACATTACGATACATGTTTTCAAAGGCTGACTTGGTCATATTTGTTTATTTTATTGGTGTGTGGAAGTTTTGCGGTTTGTTGGTTGGAGATGTTGAACGAAACACAAATAAACCGGCATCGGCCATTTACCAATTACAACGTATGGTTTTCCATCTCCGTCTTCGGTAATTCGTGTGATAGATGCCGTTTTCGGTTTTCCTCTGCTATGCGGCTTTCAATGTACTGGAATAATTCCCCGGCATGACATGGCCAGTATTGGGTTTTCGCTTTATGGCGACGTGCATATATTCATGGAAACGCTTTAACATCGAAGCGGATATTTGTGGTCTGCTGCGTGGCTGAATTTCGACACCGGCCGGAGCGTCTGTTGACGCCGTCGCCGGTACGCCATCGGCGTCTTCGACGCTATAAGAGACTGAAGGCGAACTGATCGATGGATGGCTGGCATATCGCTGGTATGGAATGATGATCGTCGCACCGTTTGTCACCAACAAGCTTTGGAAATCGAACCAGATGACTTCGCTTGCCTTCAACTCTGCGTTAGTACGCGATGTTTTTACGGTAATGCAGATGAACCTTGAATGAATTTTGACCGTTATTATATTTTATGGGATAAACCGAATACGAATTGTTTCCACTATAACCCGTTCGACCAATATGACACTGGAAGAAAGCTTCGACTGGGGAAAGGCGTTGTGTTCTTTGGTCCTCTTGTTCCTGCCGATTTAAATATCGTCGTCAGCTCACAAATATAACGGAAACAATCGACAATTGACGTTATGAGGATATCTGGTGGTGCCGATACCTAAACGTTTCGATTCTCGGCTTCTGACTGCGGCGGCGAAATCAAATACGGCTATATTCAACCGACTAACGACCCTAACAAAATTGCCGCGACTTTACGGTATTACGTATTTCAGATGTAATATGAAGTTGATACAATTTCAATGTTATGACTTGAATGTTTAATCGCGATATCCCTGCTCGTCTGTACTGCCGGACCCCTGTTTTCTGGTAAACTTCTTTATTCATTATTGAAACCACGATATGGTTTGGTTGGTGGTGCTGATGGCGGAAACGTGATATGGCTTCTTCATCAATACTATCCGAGCACGGCCGTGTTTACGGAATAAAGTGTCGCTGGTTGACCACGTGTTGTCGCGGATATACTTCTTTCGATAATCTTACGGCTGTGTTGTCAAACGCGAATGAGTAACGATACTTTCAAAATCGCAACGCTTACCCAGCTCTTTGATATAAATATGCTGATCGTCATGGGGACTGCACGGCTGTAAAACGTTTTTACTGTTTCTGTTTTGCCCTTTGTTCATATTATTGGGGAAGATGTGCTATTCCGCAAACTGCGGCTATTCTGTTAACGATGGTTGAATTCGGTATTGACGTTTTCTTTATTGATCGGTAGTTGATCTTTGTTCATCCCGACCAAATGCTGATCTCGGACGACGTTCTGACCTTTTCGCTAACGAGTAGAAACAAGGACTGGACCCTCAATAAAATGGAATATACGATGTCTTGCTGATAGTGTATATTCAGATAGGTCTTCTGCGGCAATTCTGCGTTGCTTTTGATGGTTTCAAAATTCATTTGAAACAAACAAACGAATGACAAATGACGATGTCCGTTTGGCGCGACCGAATGACCGGCTACTTATTTGAAGAACGGCAGCTGTAAATGGTTTCAACCGGCCTGAATTAGAATGTTGCTGATTCTGTTGGCTCGTCACTGATTAACTCCGGGCTGATGATCTTCCGCATGATATGTATGCATCAAACATCTGCTGAAGCCAAGGCTCATATTCGAAGGATGGAGATGATGATGAACTTTTGTGACATAACTGTGTGCGTGAGGGGAATTAACAAAGTGATTTAGGGATAAACAAACCGACCAATGGGTTTGTTGTTCCCATGTTTGATATTGATGACATTCTATCACAGCGTGATCTGTTACTTTAAATTATTCATCGAAATGACTGGTGGTTGATGGCCATGACCACGTCTGTGACTCCAACGGCGCCGATGACGATATGCGCCTCGGACGACTCTGTTGCCGCTTCGAACGATCATAACGTACTTCCAGACTGTAAACTCAACGCGCGAAGATCTCAACACCGGTCGACGTCGAATAAAATACCTCTTTACTATTCTGCGCTTATCAGATATCTTCTGGATCGAACTTCTGGCGGCGCCAACGATGATCGAACTAAATGAGCTCGAAGATTTCTTCATTAGCACTGCTCAATATGTTCTTCCACCGGTACCGATGTAGTTCGACGTACGTCATGACGGTATCGATTCTTCGATATTCTCGTTCATGAATCTTGGCTGGCGATTGACGCGTCAAATAAAGATATTCGATAATTAATCTTGACTGTAGCTTTAATATTTTGAACGGTATTATTTTCGAAACAGGGGCTGACCGGGCATTGCAAGTTTTCTTTTCGGCATTCTCATACCAAATGAGACAAATGCGTGGACGGCTTTACTGCGCCAACTTCTAAAGCCATGATGTAAACGGTTCTTGACGAACTTTATCTGATTGCGCTGTTGACTCCGGTAACGATTCTTGATCGACGTTTTGGTTGGTAACCGAAGGCGTCTTCTGTTTTAAACGGGCTGCCATCAATGTTTCTTAATCGCTATCAATTAATTGATCGGTTTCATGTTGATTCTAGGTGATTGACGAATCTCAATGAGCGGTTATTCGATAAATTTATTGCGTCGCGGTAATGTTTGGTGATGATTGCACTGGGGTGTCGTTAGCGGATCAATTTCCCTTTAACGGGTGGCTAATGATCGTTGATTGCTCATTCTATTGATCCCAAGGCTTCGGTGTTGGCGGTTCATGACGACTGGGATTTCATATTATTGCGCACGGATTAAACGGCTGTCTGTTTCCGGTGACTATTTCAATCCCGTCCTGTTTTTAATAATATGTTGTCTTTCTGTATCGTTTTGCGTAGAATCAACATTCGTGAAATTGATGGTAACGGCGGGTGATCGGCTCTGACTTCGTTGAACGTATAATATTATCCCAACTGTCTGTTGATCATTGGTTGAACATTTGCAAACTCGAACTACTATTATCATTTCGTTATAATGCTTTCGCTTGCGCAAAACGCTTTATACGGTTAAGAACATCGAATCTTCTAACGTCGAATCAGCAATGGAAAGATTGATCGACATGTTCTATGATAATCCACCGCTCGAATATGTTAATCGCGGCTTTCAAACTTCGTGGTATGTCGGTCGTTTCAATTTAGATGAACAATATCAATAATTTCAGGAAGTATTTGCCGCGCTGGCAATGTTCCCATTACCGGCGGCGGTCTGCTGTGGCGAGGGGCTGGTGAGCAATCCGGTGATCGGCGGCATGGTATCGTCTTTGGTGAGGGCCATTGCATGAGCTGAAGAAAAACGTTTAACGCGTTGTTGTCGCGTTTGTGCATGCGCTATAATGGCATTGAACAACAGGTATTTTCGGGCTGAAGCAAAGCATGGCTTACCAACGCCGATGCTTCGTCAGCGTAATATCGAGATATTGAGCTTGTCGTCGCGAACGCCGATCACGTGCTGTTCTGCGCGCGCCCTTTTGCGACCAGCCGGGCCTTCGGTACCCTGAACGAGCATTGCTATTCTGTGCCAGGCAGGGGATTGAATCGAAGCTTGTTACATTCCCGGGAGATATCCGATAGACCGAAAACTGACGACATTGACCATGAAGGGCCGTTCGAGGTATGGCGTTGTTTGTCACCCACGACATATGAGACCATTCGAGTATGAAACGTTGTTTGATCACCGGAAATACCGGAATATAGCGGTACGTTCTATGCGTTTTAGATCTTAGCCGCTGGTGATCACCGTCTTCTTTGAGCCCGCCGTCTGAACACAGAAACACATGCGGCTGCTGTCGTTCTGTTTGGAAGATATTGTTCGCCGCTATACCTTCAAACGCAGGCTTACAGTATTTGCCTTCAAAGGATTCCGCTTCATGTTGATTACGGCTAACGCTTAATGATGAACGAATATAAATCGATAGTTGCAGGCATTGATCGCTTCAACGAATTCAGACCAGCATCATGACGAATAACTAGCAATTTTGAAACTTGGCTGTTGCTTGATGCAATAATGAACGGTAAATGTTGTTGCGTAGTCATCATATTGAAGTTGATTTGTTGGTGTTTGCTTTACTGCGCGACGTCCATAGCGGGCCGAACGACTCGTGATCGGGTCAGCATCGGTATCTGACGGAGATACGAAGTCGGCACAGTTCGGCCTGACTTTGTTGATTGGCACGCTATAACTGGCGTGGTTGACTGAACAGTAACGACTTTGATCATGTTGTATCATTTATTCTGGATGGTTTCTTTATTCTTTAGCAGCGTTCGCTGGACAGGCATTATCATTTCTTTCATATCTTTATCTCAATGTTTTCTAGGCAATGGCTGCTTTACTGCCACGATCCTTCTCGTTAATCCGACGCGTGTTTTGAAGTATGTCATGTCAGTTAATGTATTTTATAGTGACGGCATCTTGTGACGAAAACTGGCGTGCAGCTCTCTCTACTGTTGACAACGATTAAATCGTCGAACAATTATCCTGTGTTCTAACAGCTGGAAGTGATGTTCACCGGTGGCGGTGATCAGCAGCCAATGGGCATGCGTAACCACTTTCGTATTGATGTGTACGATCGGGTTATCCGGGCGTATGTGATGTCGGATAACGAATTTGTTCTTGTTGCAATGATCGGTTGCTACTAATTGATCGCTCATTCTTCGAACTGTCTATTTCAAATCCGCGAACGCGCGTTTTGCAGAATTGACAGGTTACGCATAAATTGGTTCGGTTGCGCCGCGCTCAGCCCAATATTCAATGCAATAATGTCGGTCTGGACTTCCGGTTGTCGATCGACCGATCTGACTGAGGAACCCGTGACGTATTGATGGCTTGTCGAGCCTGTTCCTGGTTGCCTCTTTGACTGGCGCGGGATACCGAAGATCGTATTCTTGCGGACCTTCGCGGTACTTCTGAAGATAAATAACGACGCAACATGGCGACGTCGACCGACTGTTCGTTTGTACCGTACTTTCGCTCGTCTATCTGTGCCGCGACGAATACCAACGCCAGTACCGAACACCGAAGCGCATTAACGGCCGCCAGATGTTGATTTGAACAACAATCACAGGTATCGGAAGGTTTGAAACATCGTTGATGACGCTGTAACAATCATTCAATGATGAAGGCAATCGGTAGCGATTAAACTATAACATTGTCTGTTCCTCAGGGCGACTGACCCGGATTTGGTTGGGGCAACTTTCACGTCACAAACTTGGTTATGTGAAATATTAACCATCCATTGTTCGATACGTTACGGCCCGACTTATACATGTTCTTAATGGAACTTACAGAACGTAATTTCTTAAGTTGTCTTGTATAAATCACAAATGTTTGAAATGCAACTTTCGCTTCTCACCGTGTGTGCATGAACATTTTAACGCTTATTATCTTGCATTAACTGGCCGCAATGATGCCTATTATCAAACCACTGTAACCGGGCGTCGTGTCTATTCAAGCCAATGTTATTGGTCGTGACTGTCTTCCTTTCTATCGCCCGTATTTTTGCACTACATCGTATGTTGACAGGACGGCTTGGCGGCGGCTTGCGCCAAACGTATTTTGTTCGGCTTTGGAACTTATCGCTTACGCATTACTGGAAGAGCATGTTAATGGAAAACGAAACAATGATATTGTTGACACTGCTGCAAGCTTGAACTACATGTTTTCGAGATAACGATACCCGACGATTTCCGATTGTTCGTGGTCGCAAATCATGTTTCGATAGAACCGGCTGTCTTGCCGGTGTGAAGTGCACTTCGTATTTTGAACGATGCGATCGCTACGTCATTTTGGTTGATTTGTGATCGTAACCGACTGAAATACGTTGCTTTATTAATATAGTGAACCCGGAGGTCGGTTCTCATGCTTTAAAATGATTGACATATCGGCGCATTTCATGATACTGTGCTGGCTTCTTCGATTTCTTTGTAGTACGTATGAAACTTATTTGCGGTGGTGGTGGTGGTTTTACCTTCAATATTCGGCATGAGTTGTGGTATATTCAACCCGGATTCGCGGTATTTTGACATGATTCTTCACGGTATAACGCTTTCAGCTTTGCATTTCCCTTGTCCTTATTGACGGCTTTACGTATCGGTGACGGTCGTTCTTAACTCATACTGTAAACAGTCGTAACCGCTTGATACCCAAATGGTTATTTTCAACTTTCGTGTTTGATATTTGTTGACATGCTCGTTTATTGTCGGAAATAATTTTCTTATGTCCTGCATGCGACGAAGCGTCTGTAGACTTTACGAGCATTGAACGCACGCACGCGAACACACTTCGTCATATATGTAATGAAAGAAATTGATAATGCCGAGCGTATTCAATACATACTGTAAAGAAGAGTTTCTGAAACAGCGGTCTTCTTCCAACATCGCGTCTTCGGGGAAGTGATTACGTGAAGCGGATTGTTAGCGACGTCGGTTCGTGACGTCTGTCACGGCTTCTTCTTCAAATGTTGTGTTAGCGACGTTTACCATGGTATCACGTGGCAACTTTATCAATTGACATTATGGCAACTTTGGTGATATAGACTTTGGCGGCGGATCTGTTTTTATGAGGTCGAAATCTATTGTTGAACTGCATGATCTGTACCCAGATGATGATCGCAACTATGTATTACGGATCATGATCAACCGAACGCACGGTGTCGATGTTGCGAATGATGATTTCGTTCTCATTCGTATGTTGAATCTGTGGTTATTGAAAAGGCTACCGGTTGTCTATTTTTGAAAGGTCCGCAGGCACTCGTCGGCTCGGTCACTACGCCTGATGATTGCATTATTGGTTAATGCCGGTCGGCGACAATAAGGACCGCTAATCAACCTGATATGCTTTATTATTCACTGGTTTATATTTTCGGCTCATTCTCGGCTTTACGTCTTCTGGAGTAATTAGGCATGATTATTTCTTCGCTTGTTGTCTTTGGATTAATGAATACGTGTTTATCTCAAAGGCGATATTATCGTATCAATTCGCGTCACGACTGGCTATAACTTATTAAAGAAATGTTGATTCAAATAACGTACTGACTTTCGTCCTTACGATGACTTGCAGAATACGTTATGGCTGAATTAGATTTACGTCGTCATCGAATTGAGCGATGTTGAACGGTGTACGTGGTCGGCTTCGCCTCTTGTTCGTCTGTCCATTGTTGAATTAAACATTCTAGATGTTTGGAAGTTGTTTAATAACCCATTCATCGATGAATTGATTCAATATGACTCGTTGCCCGCGGATACGTACGACCATTCAAACTGTAACGGAGAAGTCACCAATTGGAACAATGGTGAAATAAAATAACTTCGAAACATGTTCGCCGAGAACAATAATGTTAATACTTTCTTTTTTGATGCGATATCAAAATTCGGGGTGATATGCGTAATTCTTAACATTGCTATGCTCACCGTTCAATGACGACACCGATGAAGAACCGGTCTGGATACCATTTTGAAAGATGATAATATATGGATTTGAAGCAAATAACTGGTCTGGCCATTGCCCGCCGATAACTGATCATCAGCGAAATCGCTCACGGCAATACTTCGCAAAATGTCCGTAATTCTACGTGAACGAAATCCGCTAATCATATCGAGACGACACGTACGATATGAATGGTTGATTACGCGTGACCACTATGCCATGGTGCTGAACGTGAACAATACGATATTCACGCACGGACTGCGGTGACATGACTTCCGTTGCCGCGAATCATTAAATCTGGCACAATAAACTGATTTGAACCTTTCTAATTCGTCGTTTTCAAAAGACTTCGAAACTATATCACCAGTGTGCGTAGATATAGCGTTGTTGGCGTCGATGACTCGCGATGCGATAGATCGACAACATTGTTCACGCAATACGTTTAAATACTGGTACATACTCTGTGATCCGTCGTAAGTCCATATTAACTGTTTTAAACGGAATCGTGAAAACCGCCGGAATCAAACGCGCGCGGCACCGTACCGACTTGCTGCGACGATGACCAACGGCTGGAAACCGATTCTTGATGGAAACTGGATCTCTGAAGATCATCAGGCCGGTTACTGAAAAGCGATTTCGAATGTTTGCATCGACGACTTTATGAACCAAAATGTTTTCGTACTGGTCTTCGGCATATAATGGATTTTACATAATGTTCGTTACCCGGATCGTTGTTGTTGTATTCGGCTGTCGGACTTCGAACGGTTGCTTGTCTTCAATGCCATGATGAAACGATGATTTATCTTGTGTTCGATCGGCGAATGATTTTAGGCTTCGAACTGTCTGTTCAATATTGAGGAAGTTGAAAGAATGCGTGGTCATTGAAATGGGGATCATTGTTAGGCAAAGTGCAACGAACGTCACTCGGCAATACGTCGGGGCGGTTTACGCTTTGTTAACAGCTGGCGACCAGTCCATGGCTGCCGGGCTGTCAGTGTTCAACGGCATGGCGTTCACCGTATTGGCGTAGTGATAAACCGGCGAGCCTGACCAGTCTGCTGCCAGTGTGAAGGCTGGCGTGAAAACGAAGATATGCGAACTTTCATTGTTTTATTGGCTCCGTTTCGAAATGGTGAACGTGGGATAGATACTGGCTCTTACTTACATCTGTTGATCTTACTTACTAAATGCGTCAATCGCCGCATCTATTTCGTCGAATGTTATTAAATAGACTGGAACATATTGACGCAATTTGAAACTTCATGACCCTTATTTGTCAACTTGCTGCGTTTCGTGATCTTTGAACCATCTGCGCACCTGTATTTTGAATAGTAAATCGGGCATACATCTTGAAGCGATAACCGAAATCGAGCTGGTCAGTTGTGGTGTCGTAACAACCGTTAAGCTTATAACCTGTGCGGCTTTATCAGACTTCTCTTTATTCGGCTTTCGCGCTTCTGCGTGAATACGACTGTCTTGCAACTAGGATCTTCATGTATTTTTCTGTTGCGTGTCGACGACATAAACTTAATGATTCGGCATCGTAGATCATAATTTTCCGTTTCGAACTGTTTGTCGTGTAAAATCAGCAGAGATTATGGTTGGTGCTAAACGCTGGAGCACAACTCGTGCAATCGCCGAGCGTCTCACGCAGGCCAGTTGACGATATTTCACTCCCCGCTTTTCTTGACTGATTTCCACTGAACGTTAGAACGCCGGTTTTACTGAAATCTTGCATCTTGGCTGCCAGTCCGGCATCACAGATATGGCGTATTTGAAGGTTTATTCACGCGTCTGCTTTCGCGTGAGCACGTAACTCGGTTCAATTGTCTGGCTTGGAAGGTCGTCGCACAACTTTGGTGCGACCGGAACGAAATTAACTCAACTCGAAGATGGCTGATCGGTAACGAAGTAGCCATGGGCTTTCTGTAACCCGGCCTGAAATGATATTCCACTACGGATGCGACAACATATAATCATGATGATTTATTGATGGGCGAGAACAGGCGGTGGCTAATGAACAGTTTCTTTAGATTGATGGATCAATGCAGATTACTGATTCGGCGTCACTGAATGCGATGATGACTTCCTTTCGTCTTCAATGGCGTCGTTTATGAAGTAAATAGAAGGACAGCTTCCGTTCACTGAAGTCTGCGCTCAAATGCTTTAGAGATCGAAGGGCTGCGCTGACGGGTTATCGGCATTGGAGACTTATCTTTCATCGTTCGGGATATGGGACTGTGTTAAATCGCTTCTGGAATACTGTTCACTAATTTTCCACGGGCAATCTGGTGCCAATCGTATTGAGAACGGTCGATCTTACGATTCTTGTGACTGAATATACTGATGAATATTGATTTGCTGCTATATGCTGTGATTCGGTGACTTTTGCTGCTGCTGCTGCGCCTGCTGATATCTTTATTTCTTTATCGGCATATTGTCTGTCTGAGCATGGGACGCGTTGGGCTGCATATTGATCGGAAGTGTCTGAAATGACGGAAGGTCTTGCGACTTTTATCTGAAAGTGAATATTCATTTAATAATGAAGCTGGGAGGCTTCCGGCTTTCACTATTCTGCATCTGAATCTTTGTTCGACTTTAAGAGCGGGGGTATGGCAGTGGAGTTGTTTTTGTTTGTCTTTTCTTCTAATACGGTTAATATCGTCGTTTATTTCTTATGGCTTGAACACTATATCCGTCGTTATCGAATGATAGATGTCGCTGCATAAACCTGACCGTATCGATGTTACACCCCAAATAGTGGTTATTCATGTGGCGACGCAATGATGAATGCTAATCACGGCAGAAATGGTTGAAGCTGGCAACGTGACACGACCATACTAGACTATGTTGACGCTGACCGCCAGCACTGTAAACAGATATTTATTTCGGCAAACTGGGCCGAAGATAACTCTGACCCTTATATGCATGAACGTATAACCAACGTGTTGTTCAATCACGCATCGCTAACTGATTTGCAAATCACGTGACTTTACTGGCAGTCGCCTAACTACCGGTATGAGATAACGGAACAATCTGGAAGACCATTTCATGTTGATCATCTGCTTCGGTTGTGAGCGGATTTCGATGAACGCTGCCAGTATTCCTGAACCGCGCAAATTGCCTGGTGACTGGGACTCTGTTCATTGCGCCTGACCCGATAGCGATAAATAACTTTCTGGAGATGAAATCATTCGTCTTGATTGCACGGCAATAGGCTGGCGAATGGTGAAATGTCACGCGTCGTGGTCATAAAGCACGGCTGGCATCTGAAACGATGGCTTTTACGCCGGTGACCAGCAGTGCTGGGGTGCAAAAGCGTATCACAGTATTATTATTGATGACGGTGTCGGTATTCTGGGACGCACCGCGCCATGAATCTCGATACAATGAGCGGTGACTTCATCGCCAGACTCGGACCTCGTTATGAGTTCGAAATGGACGTTCGAAGTAACGTCGCACGGCTGGTAACGCAATGAACGAAATTATGAACGTAGAACACTATTTGTTTTGATGGACACAATTAACGATGAAAAGTTTTCTTTAGCTTTGCGCTTGCGTAACGATAAACATTCATTTACATAGAGAGATATTTTGAAATTTTATTTCGCTTTCCTGCTGGCAATGTGGCGACTCGCCTGGTCTTACGAGAGTTTATGTATCGGCACCAGCTAAATCCTCAATTCGAAGTCGGCATCGGAAATATCCCGCGCCTGTACGCTTCACGTTTCGATGCTGGAAATTTCGCTGCTGATGCCATCCTTTTGAACGGAAGATCGAACGCTTTCAAATTATTTCATCGAAAATGTCGCCGACACGGTATCGCGATTCTGGCGTTATTGCTGGCAATGTTTGAAATAATCGATGATACTGGGGTATTAATTTCAAAAAGCTCATGATCGCACGATCGTACATGAATCGCTGATATAAATTCGCGAACGTTAACGTGGTGAGGATGTTTTCGAAATAAACTACACGCGTGCGCCATATTGGATAGTGTTTACAAAATCGCGTTTCAGCGGCTGATATTGAACTTTGCCCTGTCGTGCTTCATGTTCGGCAGAAAAATGCATTAATTCTGTACATTTGAGAATCAGAAGTTGTTCTGACAATAACAACTGTCTGGAATAAAGCGAAACATATTGAGTATTGAAAACGCGGCAGCGTGAACGTTTTCTGGTAATGAAGCAAGACAAATTCCGTTTATGCGGTAACTTTTCTGAACGTCATCCGTCTGTTCATTGTACGTAACTCGGTACTTTTGGTAATAAATGAATCGTAACGAAAGTAAGGAAATTATAAAATAGATACTGATGCAATGATTTGATAATTCATGAAATTGTCAGGATTTCGTGCGGCTGACGAACTGGCATATCAACTTGAAACATTAACTGACGTATCTGCGTTTCAAACGCTATAACGCGCTGGTGAAAGCGATAAACTATGACAATACGCAGATGGTCGAAGTCGTCTGATTACCCATCTTCATGTTATATTTACCAAGCGATCTGAATAATGGAAGGGTCTAAATCCACAATATTGCCCTTGTCGGCAAGCCTTCATTTTATTCAATCGGTCGCTTTGTGTGATAAATCTCAACGACCGGTAACGCATATTCAGGCATTTCTTTGGTGAAGGTCGGTTGAACAAGGTAAACGTCGTTACGCTGTCGGTCATTGTGATGTATGTTTGGTATAATTAATGCTTTTCATCGAGCATTATTACATTGTATATCATCATCGATATATAAGCGCAACTTTGACGGTTTTTGATTGTTTAAATCATGTTGCAGAGGTGACATTCTAAACCTTTTACGCAATTGGAAATCGTGGCTACTGACTACTTTTAGTTCCTATGATATTCACCGATATATTCGAACTGATTCGGACTAATGTTGATTGTTTATTGTTCAACCTTATATGTGAGCTGATATTGACAATGATTGTAACAATGATTATTAATGTATGCGCATTTAAAGGGACGATGGCGTTTATTGCGCCAATTTTGATGATGGTTTTATGGATTGAAAGAATGATGCGCTTATTGATGGGTATGTTTGGAATGATTGTCGTTAGTTTTCGATATTATATTCGGTTAAATATTCGACAAATAACATATTTATTGACGAGATGAAGCTTTCACAACTGTTATGGGAAGATGAACGAAATATGTATGCCATCTCGTAATATTCGGATTCATACATCCATGATAATATGGTTCCGCGAAATGCTATGTTGCGTCTTTGCATTGCATACGTATGAAATAACTTCATGTCATCAGGCAAACGGAATTCATCTGGCTTATTCGGTGTTAATGATATTGTTTCGTTACGTTAAATTCATGGCACCAGTGGCGTCGTTGATTGCAATAAGATGCGCTGTCAAACAAATCTGGTGGGACGCTATTTAAATAGCTGTTTTTACGTCTGAAGTGTTAAATTACGGAGCGTGAAATATTCCCGCGATTAATGAGTCCGGGTGAGACCAACTGATCGGCTTTGTTTTCGGCGATATCAGTAAAACTGGCGGCTGATCATCGTTGTGATATTTTCGGCATTCATTGTCAACGATGCGAAACCAGTCGGAATTGCGGAAACGGGGAGAATATGGAGATCAGAACTGGCACATCGGATAAGAACCATTCAAATCGCTGACCCGATAACAAAGCCAGCAATAGGATCTTTTTAGTTATAAAATTGATGAGAACTACGAAAGCATCGATGCAATTGAACTGGTCACCATGGGCTGCTCGCAACGATACTGGCGTCATACATCCTGGCACAATTCTTCGAAAATGCGGTTGACCTAATGCGCCAGCGAGTTATGCTATGCGTGTATGTTCTGATCGTTTGATCATGAAGAATCATTTTCCATTTGTGCGGTCATTTTATTCATTGACGTGTAACGAACAACGCGGAAGCAATTCGCTCGCTGCGACGCTCCAGTGTTTGAAATCGACTTGCGTTTCAACTGGCTCACCTTTCATTCGAAATAACCGCATTCGCGGCTTGTCGATTGGCGCGACGGATGTTTACGTTTTTAACGTAACAAAATTTTGACGGCCGATTTGGTCTATTTCAAACACTTCGAATGAAGATTGCATATTTAGCATCGAGATGAAATTTAATGATACGCTGTCTTGTTATGGCTGTGCGTATCGAGGCCGACTTTTGATAGGCGTTTGCTTCGAACCGTAATGATTATCAACTCGTGTCTTGGCTTCGAAAGAGTCTTTTTGGTTCAATCATTGTTTATCGGACATCGTCCTCAGCGCTGATCAATGGCATATGGCATGAAAATGCGCGGGCGACTCCTGCATGGTATGTTGTTTCTGTTTTTGAACGCTGTGAGGATTTCAGTATATATTCACCAGCCACAATTTTGCGTGCCGAACGCTGATGCGTAATGTTATTTCGAAGCTGTATATGCTGCTGTAACAACCATGTATGTTATAGCGGCATAACTTAGTCGATACCATGAACCATGTGGTATCGCAAATCTTTGAAACCGGTGACATAGTACCCGAACGGATAGCTCTATGCTGGGCGAACGTACCGTGCTAATGATGAGAAGACGAATCTGACGGCATTATAGGCATGGTACCACGGAATGCGAACTTGGGCCCGCTGTTCTGCTGGCTATGCGATAATATTGTAACATCGTCCGCAACATCATCACTCTTGAATGACGCAACTCTCGAAAACTACCCACTATAATCGTCTCAGGAATGCAAACTGCACGAGAACGACTCGCCAGCTTTCAATGACTTTTGGCGCACTTCTGGTGGTCGCAGAACTTCGAAATATCCGTGGTAACCGCTCGCCGACGTTGTTCTATAATGCGTCTGGCGGGTAGGCATATGCTGACCATCATATCAATGGAAACACTGGTGAGCTGGCATCACCAATGAACTTGCCATTTCATCGGCAGCATCCGTCGGCTATCTTGCGGCTGAAGCGCCTTCGGGCTTATTGATTTCAGGCTCGACAGCAGCTTTGTTGTTTGGGGTCGATCGGAAGGCATTGAATAGTACGAAAGGTGCTGACGCTGTCGGTCGCGTTACAAACATGTACCTGTTCGTTGCTGGCTCTCATCCCGAACGAAAACATTTACCATCTCTTAGCGATGGAACTTTGCTTCCCCGACGCCTTTCCTCTTTGCCTTCGTCATCGATATCGAGTTTCTGTTCGTCCTTCGAAGCCAAGCTTTGGAAGCCGGAACTTTTCATGCGGCCCCATACAGTTTCTGATGGTATTGCCCATTCAGAATAAAGGATAAACATACTGTAAATCGTATTTTGGTGTGCTGCTATGGCAATGAGCATATCTGTCATTGTTGCGCCTTGAGCATATCTTGACGTGGAAAGAATAAATGAAAAATCTGCGTTGTTATTTTTTTATTGTATTATGAAATGCTATTTTTCAACGATAATAAAATGATATGTGTAACCATTGTGTATTCTTCAGTATTGACGTTCGTGTTTTATGATGTTTACGGGCGTTTGCTTGTGTATAAATGCGTGATTCATCATTTCGCTCCTTCTGCTAACACCAGTCAAAACAACCTGAGCTTACGTATTTTCTTTCATAATGGAACGCGATGCGCTGACTCAAAGTGGCCTGTGAATGCGCCGTTTCCACGTGTTCTCTTGGTGAGGACACTTTGGTATGCTTGGTATTCCGTTGCCCGTCAAGGTTTGAATTTCATAAAGCATAAATTACGTATATACGCTTTAATATGGTTATAGAGATGAACTCTCCGCTTGGGGGAACCCGGCTGCAAACTTTATGCGGAATGGTGCGCGAGGATCGTATCAGGCTATTATGTCGTGCTGGTACGGCTTCGCGAATTGGTGGCGTTTGGTGAAATTCGCCAGTTCGCGGTTTCATCGTTGAACTCATGTCTTCGTGTTTCGATTTGGCTGCATCATAAATGACAATGGCTTTGTGCTTTTAAACGGTGGATTTTGGAAATCATGTTGCGTCGGAGCCAGTAATTATTGTTACATAAACTTTTGATGAAGTCTGTCGAGAGATGGCATTGTCGTGGTTTCAACTGACCTTCAATTAGATGGCGATGCGTTTTAATATCGTGAATACATTTACCAAATGCGGCCCGTACTGATTAGGGGCCGGTGGTTAATGATTAATGAGCTATATTCGCTCAGTCGAACGAAAACACTGAATCAGACCGAACAGAGAATATATCGTTGTTTTCACTTGAAGAATGATGTGTTTCTTTGACAATAGAACGACAGGCAACTTTAATGGTTGAAACGTTCGTCTTCGCAAAGGCTTCCGGTAAATCGATTATTTTGTCGATACCGTGATTGCTGGAGATATTTGCTGGCGTAAAACAAACTGAAGTCGGTCGATCTTTGATGGTACTGTTCTGTCTATTATATAACCTATGTGCCAATAGCCTTCGACTTTAAATCATGTTCCGATTGATTGACCAGTTTGGTTGCGCCGCGCTCGGCAATATTCCAGCTATACGGCGATCTGCTCAAATGTCGGTTATTTATCGTGATCGGCGGCATGATATCGTCTGTGAACCGTCACCCGATCCGTGCTTCTTGCGACATCAGTCTTAACAACCGATAGTTATGGCGTTCCGGATCTTCGCGAGGTCAAATCATGTTTCGAATTAACCAAACTACGCAACTTTTCCTGAACTGGTGCAGGCGAACTGTTGGCACCACGGCAACGGCGTTCATAGTTTTCCGCGACGCTGCGTTGGTGAATCGATAACAAACGACGATCATTATTTGCGCAGCCCGTTTCCCCAGCACGAACGCAACTGCGTGAACATTTTATGGTGCGTGCGTCAACAATCGCCTCGACTTCGTCTTTGATAAAGGTTTGAAAGTGACGTCGCTGACCCCATTGATGCCGGAAGTCGTATTCATTGTTTCGGTTCGTATAATCGGATAACGATACTGTTAACGGCAATCGTCTGGCACGATATTTTCAGCAATGGTGCCTGACACCTGGAAGTTGGCAAAGGCTGCTCATCTGACGAAGGTAATGGTTATATTTATTTCGTTGTCAACCGTTATCACGCGATGTAAATCATAAACAAAACATAATGAGGTAAAGTCTTGAAATGGTTATCATGATCCTTTCGGCTGACTGACGAAACGAAAATCTCGAACGCCATTTACGAATTGTTTAGGTGAGATTTCTGTTTACGCTATTATGACGACAACATCGACTCTTCCGATTTGAAGTTACATCTTCTGCGGCTCCGTGGTGACGCGGAAGAATCGAAATGTAATATGCTGTATTTGTTTCTATCTGCGACCGAACATCTGGAAAACTTTGAAGTAATGTTCGCTGACATTCGATTTACGCATGGTTATCAAGCCATTCGTGGCATTTGTTGGTGTGAGACCAACGGCATATTAGCGAAACGCAATCCTAAATCGATGAACGATAACGGTAAAATGTTGATTAACTACGTAACCGATAAAGACGTGTTTATCCATACGGTTGTCATTGGTGCATTCTTTGTCGAATGTCGAGATCTTGACCGGCTTTCGGAATCTACGACACAATCGGAACTACCGCTTCAACGGCTGAACGTCGGGAGAATCTGGAATGAAGCACGATTCATACATCACCGAATATTCCCCATCTGTTACTATGATATTAGCAGTATTCGCCAGCGACGTAAACAATATTTTGGCTTTCGCAACCTGCCACCGTTCTCCCCGTCGGCAACTGAATCAATACCGGACTATTAACCGGCTTTATCGGATATCGTTAAATGTTGGCTTTCGGAAAATATCGTCTTCTAGTCTGCCTTCGAATACGCGTTCAATAAGATCTGCATTGATATTGTTCCAAAGTCGGCTCAATGCCGATAATAAACAGTTTCATTAACGATATCTACGAACTGCTATGAACCCTGCTATTTTAGTGGGTACGTCAATACATTGACGGTCTAATGCGATATTTATTGATCTGCGTTGTTCCCATTATATTTGTTCTGCTCTGGTACAACGTTATTCATTTGTTTCCAGATCGGTTCCATTGGCTGATGATGATATTACGATCCTGATAAACTTCTCGATTAAGAACCGGATACTGATACCGGAATCCGTTGATGCGATAACCCGATTGTCCCTGTTGACGATGATTACTAAAGGTGTTCGTGCGAGTTCAGACGGTTGATGAATTATATTTACCCTATTCGAATTCTGACGAAATGGCGGTGATTTAAACTCTTCAAGGCCAGATAACTGGTCAAACTGTCGTCGCCAGGCTCGGCGAGGTAATTGATGTGGTAGTTTGGCGTCGTTGGCAATGTTTCATCTCATATGACGACGTGCGATACGCGTGTATCAATGTAATGTGCGACTTCTTTATGCCAACCCGAACTGGACGCGTAATTCGCCGGTAACGTAGTCTGCTCGACTTGATACCGATCCTTCGGTAAATACCGGCTATCAGTACCGTATTTTAACGATGTTTCGGCGATCGTAGGGTTTATTGACGACATGATAAGGCAATGCCAAATGAAATGAACTCGTTTAAAATGTTTGATAGATCGTGCTCTTTCTGGCCATTAATGGGCGGCGGATGGTAACGGTCTGCGAACCGGACGAACCGACTGTCGTAACGGTTTTTGTGATACGGAACCGAGATCGATATCTTAGTCTGGTATTGTACCCTGAACAGATGGAATAAGTTCGGCGATCGAGAATGATATCAGCGATTTTCAAACGCAATACCCTGGTCGTCTTGAATCATACAGACGGTCGCTCGAATTTCAAATGCTCCTTCTGCTTCGTCGCTGCTAAATGGATCAATACCGAATTTCGCCATGATATATACGTCGAACTGGAAATACGGTATCAGTTCAAACGAGCTTTTCCTCGTTCTTTGATGAAACAAACTACTGGTTGGGTCTTCTATGGGCATTCTTCAATAATTCTTTGTGAAGACTTTGAACAATATTATTGGTGATAATGAAATGTAACGGTATGTTAACGAAATCGTTGAACAAACGTTTATAGATGACGTCGTGAAATGTTATGATCTGTTTGATATCATATTCGTCGCGTTTTGCTGCGAAAACGGTATAGATCGTCTATTTCCGCTAAAACTGTTAACGGATACCGGAATGACTGCGAAGCTTCGAGTCAATCATAACGAACTAAAGTACTCGCGGAAATCAAACGGTTGAGGAATACCCATATGTTTGTTATCTTTAGGTGACGATTATAACGAAATGTTGAAGCTGTTTTCACAAATATTTTGGTCTCTGATGAATGCCGTTTACGGTCATATTATCGGCTGAATTTAGAAACATCGTTGTAACTTTGCGTCTGTCAAAATGATTGATACGGCGCTGTTTGAATTATTATGCGTCGCGTATGATGACAATCAAACTGCAATCGAACTCGAACGAACTCGAAGTCTGAACGAAATGTGCGGAAAATCCTGGAATTATTGTTTTTACGTATCGACAGGATGAACAATAGATGAAGTGCGGACTGCGAACATAGCGCGATTCAATGAGAGTTATCGTTGGCTTGGGTGAAAAGAGCTTTCATTGTTGAATTGACGCGTTGCTTTCAACGACTTGGCTGCCCAGAAGGCTGGCGGCGGCTAAACCAATTTGTTTTATGACTTTCCAACGATCGGGATATATTGATTTGTTGTATGCATATTGCATCTGGCTTCCTTCGGCCTCTGGTAACTATGGTTTTGCTCTTATCGTCTTTAATCTTACCGAAGGCAAACCAGTCCATCGTTTCTGCAATAACGGCCGCTCGCTGGAATATTTCTGCTCGCCAACTCTATATTCTGAAAGAATCACAATCGGGCTGGTTGATGATTCAGGCTACGAACTCAAGCAGCGTACCGGCTGTTTCCGTAGTGCCGGTTGCAGATGAAAAATATTCAACGTCGCCTCGGCATGGCTTGCTGCGATGTAAACAAATGCTATACGCTCGGCAGTGATCTTCGAACTGACAGCCATTGTTCAGGCTGTGTGTTTGTTTTTGATATTTTCAATGAAGATATGACTTTGACTGACTTTGACTTCTATTTCGGTTTTTACGCCAGCGGCGTATTTCCGGCAGTAATGGAAGGACGCGGTGGGCTTCCGCTGTTTGTGCCCCGTATTGAGTTCGGACTTGAATTATTTCGTGAACGAGCCCGGCAGCTGGCGCTGAACTGCCCGCATTTTGAGATATATGAACGTGCTGATCGTATCGAATAATGAAACACGTTACATCATGGTACGTCTAGCTTTAATAATGGAGCCAGTAGTCTGGTATCACGATGATGCATCCGTGCCCTGACTTGAGCTGCTGAGGAACTGGTTTTCGCTGTTATGAACGACCAACAGGCTGTTTTGCCCATTACGTATTCAGCAATCGCGGCTCTTTCGCGTCTATGGCATGCGGCGTAGAGCTGGTATAAAATGCGTTATTCCGGCATGACATTCAGTTTACAATGAAGCTTCTTTACGAAACTTCGTGGCATATCAATGATGACTTTTCGGAGTATTCGCGAAAGAACAGACATGTCCCCGATATACCATAAACAGACGCATTATTTTTACTGAGAATCTGCTGCATTCTGACTTTGTACCACTTTCGAGCGCGATCATCATATTTTACGAAAATCTCGGAAAAATGATAATGAATAAACAAATAAAAAATGACTTGTGTTGCTCTTAAAGGAACTGGGCCGGTAATGACGATTTAACGGGTATTTCGTTAAAATTAACTGGAAACTCACCATCAGCTTCATGATGAAGGCAACTAATATTTAAAGCATGCGCTCGTCACCTCCATCGGGTTCATTCTAACATCGATTTGTCGATATTGACCGCTATGATCTCCGCCATTCGATATTACTGGAACAACCTTCAGCGACGTAAACTTCATGCTCATTCGCTCACCCCATTCAACTTTATGTTCAGCGATAATATGCATCAGGCATCGACCTGTTAGATGATTGGTAATATGAATGCGGACTTCCATCAATGGCTCGTTGTTGTCCCGGAGAGACCACTGGAAGTGATCCGGGCGCTGAACTCGAAGCATTTCTCAGAATCCCGCAGTACCGATTCATTGTTCTTCAGAAAAGCGTGTGAACAGGTATCTTTGAGCTCACAAAAGCGTTTAAGTTCTGCGTCGATACTATGGATGGCTAAAGACCTCGTCAATGGTAATATTCCGCTGCTTACGCGAAAAGGTATCGATAACGATGTTCGAAGCATATTCCGAATTGACTGCGATACTGGACCGACCCGAAGAATCGGCGGACTGTAAATCGTCCATCAAATGCCAACAGTCAGTGTTTGCGAATAAATAAAACCATCACGAGATGCCCGATGTTGAGGTCTTTATAATATGCATATGTTTCGTTTCTGTATCGAAGCTGTTCGTCGCGTGTAATGATGTTAACGATTGGCTCGCTCGCTCGCTCGCGAAGATATCGGAACGAAGCCGATTGAATTGATTTGAACCCCGGTTGAAGTTGTTGACCGAACTTTCCTCGACTATTCCGGCTAGCGCGACGTCTATATGTTCGATGCGGAACAATTGTCAGTGATCAACGGCATGTCGTCACGCAGTGGTGCGATTGTTAATGATCAACAGACCGAACACAACCACCGATCCCGTTAGTCTTTCTTTAACTGGCATGGTTGCTGGTCGAGCCCATGTCGGATATTTCGCGGGAATACGACGGTATCCCCGTTAACAATCTGAACTCCCCTTCTTCGAGACCGGTTCTGGCCGGATCGCGGTCGTCGAATGATCCTTTGATTATAGACGAGTAACGGTATGCGCGCGCATTGTTTTGCACGGTATTCTTTCAGCTTGCGTACGCATAAAATGACCGTCGGAAAACGGTTTTCGATAGCGTCGCGACTGAAAGCGACAAACCATGTTTGTTTTTATGATGTTAACATTCAAGCAAACAACTTGTTTCATACACAAAACCGAATATGCGTAATCTCGGCAAGCCCTCGGAATGTTGTTGGTACTGGTGAATATGAACATTCAAGATAATCATTTTGCGTCGTCTTCCCGCATTCGGGTGTGTTTTATGACGGCCAGCCTTCTCCCTGATCGGCTTCGCGATATCGCAGGCGATCTACTATAGGTGTGCGTATGTTCAATTGAGCGAGTGCTAACGAGGATCGCTTTTGTTGCGCACGGCAATAAGATATTCTTCCAGAGGTTGAATCAGAAGATGAACCGATAATTGATATGTCGGAGATTAACTTGGCAAGTTCAACAACCAACGTAATGTAATGCGAAAGGCAGAACGAAACTGGTGTCGACGTGTATAATCGTAAATCGGACGATGACTCCCGCCGTGTTCAATGATGGTGAACGTGCCGAGATCGGCCTACGAGCGTCGCGCTTCCTTCTTTGAACGGTTGTGCGCAATCGTCGATAATTGCCGTCATACTGTTGTCGGGCGCTGTTCAAAGGTATTCAGCATCACAGATTCGCCAATGGAACCATCGTTGATGCCGACCGCTTGTTACTGGCGCTTTGATGAAATTGTCGATAGTACGCATAAAGTATTTTATTGGTACCGTGAACAGTAAGAGGAGATATAGACTGAAGATCGCGGCATAAATCTATCGAATTGCAATGAAACTGCAGAATTACCGTTGAATATGATGAGGCCGGAACGATAACATGAAGCAAAATGGTTTTAGAAGAGTTCTTTACTATGTTATTCGATATGATTTGTATTGATATTCGATGATATTATTATTGATGATGAACAACTGAATAACGGGGCGGAATGTTTTTATTGATATGCATTATTCAATTGCGTTTATTATTGTTGTTGTGATATTATGGCGTTGGCGTTGTCATGCTCAGCATGTCGATGATGTTCTTGGAACAACGGAGACGGAATGGTTTTGTCGACCGATGACATTAGCAGAAGTGAAGTATTGTTGCATCAAACAACTGTCGGTACTGGCGGATGGAGAAGCTCACATTAACCCGTATTATTTCGTTGAGCTGGCGCTGCTGACACGCGCCAGCTAACGAAGCCAAACTAATGACTTGTATGGTCGGCTCGCTGGTCGGTGATAATTATTGAATGTTTATGTTGTTTACTCCGACGCTCGCAATTACGGATGGATAGTTTATTGCGTCGCTTTATGTCAACGAATAATAACGCTTTTGATCATTTGGAATTCCAAAACAAGATTTGGTATCTTCGTCATGCTGTTGAATCTCGTTCGCGTTAAATTCAATAACTCACGTTTTTAAAATTATATGTTGGCCTGGTAATGTCGCTTTCATGGCGTAAAATGTCGGAAAGCGAAATGAAAGTACGCCAAATTAGCGATTTGAATGTCGAACTGCTGTTAAAGATGAAGCTTTTGGGGCTCACCATTGACGTTCGATAACGAACAATGCGTGTTTTCTGCATTACGATGACACTGTTTTCGCCGTTATTTGCTTTATCAACTTCAGGCTGTTCTCATTATCGTTGCCCAACCCACAAATGGCTGTTCGTGTCTGGACGCTAACCACGTGCGCCAAATGCGGTGAAGAATGACGATTACGGCATGAACAATGTGGTATGGTTACGGTGTGGTATAATGTCGTTATTTGTGCTGCTGAAACGTTGATTCGGTGTTGACGGACTGTTTAACGATATTCAGACGCGTGATAATGTCGCAACGATCCGTTATAAACATCGGTTACGCAATCGAAGAATGCGATGATATGTCGGCAAACGGCTGACGACGGGCGCTGAAGATCCGTGGCGGATCTTCACGGGTCGATTCAGCGAACGTCGTGTCTCGGTTAAAAACAGCGAAACGAAGACTTTGAATCAATGCGTTCATGACTCGTAAACGGCTCATCTTACTGGCACGCTCGTTCGTTTTAATTACGGTATTTTGATTGGCAGCATATGGCGACACGGCGTTGGTTACGCTAATGAGCATATTATTATTGACCATTGATATTGATGACCCATTGCGTGTTCTTTTGGCTGTCAATTCTAACAGTACGGAATGCAATATATCAAATGGATTTGATATTGAACGGCTTATGACAAATCGAGGATAGACCTTCGGGCGTGTTGGTTGGATAATTATCAGCTTACCCGAATCTGTATGATCCGGAAAAATTCGATTATAATGAGCAGATGGGGGCGGAATTTGGAAATCGGAACTCATAACGGTATTACGTAGAGAAAGGTTTTAACCATCGTGGAGTGGTACAATAATATCAACGGTATATGTTTGATCTGAATGATCATGCAATCGGACGACGAAGGGAAGTATTCAATAAATCCACGGCATCAACGCATATTCTATTACGGCGATATACCACCGTCTAACGACGACTCATATCAAAAGTATTGTTATTCTTCGCACAAATAACGTTCAGTCGACAATGTGATTTGTTATTCTTCACGTAATTTACTTGAATCACGGTACTGGTACGATTACATTCTTGAAGAATATTTCGACACCTGGAGTGATGAGCATGTTTTGTCACCAACTTCATGTTATTGATCACCAAATACGCAACTTATGGTAGTCGTTTGGCAGCTTTGGGTGCCCTGAAGTTATACGTTACATACGTCAGATTTACATAATAAAATAACGTTGTTTTGATATGTCTGCGGTTAACGTGGGCTGAAATTTGTTTATGATATGATCTATTGCATTCATAGCTAACACGTCATCTGAACATAATACCCATCTTCGCGTAAGACGTTGACGCTACGCTACCGAATAAAGGGGCCGGGATTCGGTGTAACTATTGAACCTTTAATTTTGTTCGCAACTGTCCATAGCAGAACGGTTTCCCTGTGAAGTTATTCATGGTATCGTCGTCATTTGCTATCGTATCTTGGGTGGTCGCTGTCGAAACGACGCAAATATCGGGAATAACATATACTTCTTCGTTGATCTACTTGGCTATTGAGGATAACAACCACGACGAACGCGAAGACTGCTCCTCGTCAGGCGCATACTGGCGGG